>NC_084561.2:25588823-25853823 GCF_033978685.3 Nerophis lumbriciformis | reverse complement strand
TTCTTAACCTGGGTTCGATCGAACCCTAGGGGTTCGGTGAGTCGGCCTCAGGGGTTCGGCGGAGCCTCCGCCGCGGAGGTCGAGACACACCCGACTAATCGTGTAAATAAAAACTTCTCCCTATCGACGTATTATGGATACCCCCAAAATTGTTCCCTTTAATTTTCCATATGCGTGAGCAAACATAAAAACTCCTTGAGCCTTCAGTGGAGCACATGTGAGCGACGTCAGACGTGCACATGCACTGTGGCCACACCTGCAGCACACCTGTCCCAAACTAAATAACAAGTTAAATGTTTTATTATTATAATCAAATGACAGCAGTCATTTCCATGACATTATTTTCTAATATAAGTGTTTTGGCCCACTTACAACGACAATAACAAAAAATATTGTTTTTCATGTGCTGTGTATTGTATGTCTGGGTGGGTGTCCTGCTTTGGAAATAATTTGTACCCCTTTCAGATATCGCATTTAGTTCCCACTAAAACATTCACATGTTGCACAATGAGATGTAAACATGGGATCATGTGTACATTCATGTAACTTTCTGTTTGTAAAATATATCTTTATTAGTATTTTGTTAATATAATAACATAATTTCATGATTATTATTTATAAATTAAGATTAAATTAAGAAAAAAACATTTTATTTTTCACTGAAGAAGGGTTCGGTGAATCCGCATATGAAACTGGTGGGGTTCGGTACCTCCAACAAGGTTAAGAACCACTGGTCTATTTTTTAGTGTAGTCAACACATGATGCTGCCTTTCGTGCAATAGGTTCAGGTACAAGTGTTTCCGGCTAATGCCCCAACATTCAGCCATTTGAGTTCTCCAGAAACAGTCTCTCGCCAAAACTAAACCAAACAAAAATGTGACTGACTATGCCAAAAGACGACAACACATTTAGCTACATGAAAGGAATTAATAATACATGTCAATATGGTGCTGTATACAGTCTCCACCTCACATATTATCCAACGTTACGGCCATTTATTAATCCCAATACAGTCGAACATTAGTTATCTCTCAGATAATTGTTATTCTTTAAGTTGCTAGCAAAAAATTGAGTTACAAGCCTTAATGGTATGGTCTTTATTGTCATTGCACAAGTGTCCATGCTCCCAACCTTGTGGGAACAGTTTGAAGCGGGCCCCTTCCTCTTCCAACATGACTGTGCACCAGTGCACAAAGCAAGGTCCACAAAGACATGGATGACAGAGTCTGGTGTGGATGAACTTGACTGGCCTGCACAGAGTCCTGACCTGAACCCGATAGAACACCTTTGGGATGAATTAGAACGGAGACTGAGAGCCAGGCCTTCTCGACCAACATCAGTGTGTGACCTCACCAATGCACTTTTGGAAGAATGGTCGAAAATTCCTATAAACACACTCCGCAACCTTGTGGACAGCCTTCCCAGAAGAGTTGAAGCTGTAATAGCTGCAAAAGGTGGACCGACATCATATTGAACCATATGGGTTGGGAATGGGATGGCACTTCAAGTTCATATGTGAGTCAAGGCAGGTGGCCAAATACTTTTGGCAATATAGTGTATTTATTGGATTAAACAAATAAATCATTAAAAACTTGACAGAGCGCCAAGTTGACTTGGTGGAGCAGTTTGAGCGTATCACTGCTAGTCTGCACCATACTGAAGCATAAAGAGTCTAATGCCAGCCAAGAATGTGAAGATAATATTTGTACGGCGGTCATTTATCCATAAGAATATGGAGAAGCTGCTGATGGTATGTTTGACAGAGAAGCAGCTGGAAGGAGATACTTTAAAAGTCCACTTTCCAAGGTAAATGCTGTACATTATTATTACATTACTTCATAAAACTATTGTAGTTGTTCGTAGTACATTCTATTGTTTTGTTTTTCATGCAATATTTCTTATCTGAAAGTTTGTTTTTTTTCTTTTTAAAAAGCACGTTACATGTAAAATTGGACTATTGTGGGGGGCCAAGCACCAATTCAATTGATTTCTGTGATGATTGCGCATTGAGATTTGTAGAAGTGACCACAGGATGTAGAGACGGTAGCTGAAGTGCAGGCAGAAAGTCATTTAATTGGGTACCATACGGGTTGAGCAGGAACTCAAGAATCAACAGAGTACACTGTGTCATTCAGGAAACAAAGAACCAGTTTTGAAAGGCAGGTGACATCGGTAGATAAACTCTCATGATTGTCAACCAGGGACAGTTGAGGAGAATAGCGCTCAACCACAAAACAGGAAGTAGAACAAAAGTAAGAGCGATAGACAGGAAGAAACATAAGCAAAGGAAAAACAACAAAAACCCAAAGAGTTATGACACATTTTAAATCTTTTTTTTTTTTTTAAATCTATTTATTTATTTTTTATTTTTTTTGTCCTGTCCAGCTTCTCAGGCAAATCATATAGTTGATGTAGATGCCCATATCGGCTGTTCAGATTTACTTTACAAAAGAGAAGTGTAGGATACTTCTCTTGTTGACTTTATTAAATGTATTTATATTATCATTTGCTGCAGCCGGGCCGGAGCAGGAGGGGATAGAAAGAGAAAAAAAAGGAAGACAGAGGGGAAAATTGTGGGGACAAGAGGGGGATTAGACAGAGAGACAAAAACAACAACAGCAAACACAACAACAATAGAGCAACATCAGCAAATACGACATGTACAAATATGATGGTAAAAGTAATAGCAAATAAGCAGTTAGCGAAAATAAAAAATAGTACAGAAATGACAATGAGCATTATTACACTACAAATGGAGCACTACAAATACCAATAGAAATAGTACTATTGATAATGAACAATACCAATACTTTACCTTTATTATCAACAATACAGTTGTTCAAATGCAACAATACATATACGTAATGATAACTTGAGATACGAAAGAATGCAGAAAAATGGAGGGGAAGAAAGAGAAGCAACCTACCTTAACCTTGTAGATTGTTGTAGTAACAATAGGTTAAGCTTTGTCAGTGTGCCATTTTAATTAATTTCAAAGGGAGACGTGGATTTGAGATACAAGTATTTTGAGATAAGAGCTTTGTCACTATTGTATGTATGTCGAAACAATAAACATTCCAATGGGAAGTGTCTGAGAAAGAAAAACTAATATGAAACTAATATAATTATAATTTCTATTAAGTCTGACAATATTATCAAAAAATATCCTTTCAGAGCTTCTTCATTTTTTTTATGCTTGGAAATCCTTTTTGCATGGTGAACAAAAACAAGATTTATTTGTGAATAGAGCAACAGCTTGTAGCGCTACGACATAAATCACTGCCATGGTTATGATGATAAGCTAAACCATGACTGCAAACGCCGAGATGAAGCTGCAGATATGTTAGTAAAATACTGAGACGAGCTGACAAGTGACAAGCTCCTATTCCAATACAGAGCCAAGGAATCCACAGGACCTCGAGTTGGCTTATATCAGATTTGGGCTCTATATTATTCATTGTTAATTGTCTGCTGCGGATACAGGGCTCTCTTAGTTTCTTCCTATTCACTTGACATTCCTGATGGGGGATATCCAGAATTCTTAATGGAGCTGAAAACATGACATATCCAGGAAGAAATGTTGGATCCTTCCCCATCCCCGCCTGAATGGACAGATCCGACGTTAATGCGCATAAAGCAGAAATGACATATGCCACAAAACTTGTATGTACGTAACTTCTTCAATATTTTCCTTTGACTGCCTTGCTTTGTTTCAAATGTGTGTCCAAACCGAGTACACAGACAAAAACGACCCGGCAACGGAATTCCCGCTGCAGCTCAATGAAACGGCTTATGCAGTAAAATTGAATGTGGGGTTTGGCCGGACAATGCCCGGGTTTGAGCGGATCCGCTACTCCCTGGAGCTGGGTGATGAAGAAGAGCAACACCAAGGATAAAGGGGTCTTTGTGAGCCTCCCAAAGTTTCAAGGCAAAACCTGACCCAGGAGGACATGTCCCTTCAGGGGAAATAAGAAGACTAATTATTGCATAAATACGAACTGATCAACAAAAGACGTGCTAACTGGTATTAAAAGTAGAGTACCTGTTTACTAATGTGGGAACTAAATCCCCACCGGGTTCTCTAATGGCATTTTCAGAAATTAGGCTCCTCTGTAAACATTCGATAACGTTCAAAGAAGGCGCAAGGTTCTTTGTGACAAATGACATTAGCCATGATAACACGAGTCATCTGACATGAATACCTCTAATTTCTAGTATAGATTGTTTTCAAGCTGAATTCTAACATGATCATTCAATTTGTTGTTCTGTCTCAAGTCGACAGTCACATGTTTGAGCAATTTGCTTCCCCGTGGCACTTGTGACATGAAAGCCCAACAAGTCCGAAACTGGCGAGAAAGAGAGTTATCAGCTGTGCTTTGTTGATTTGTTCATTTGCTTTTACAACCCTTGGAAACATTTACGAAGTCACTTGACTTGGCAACTTCCTGGCTTAAAGAAAAACTACAAGCAGAGAGAAGATTATGGAATCACCAAAAAACAGACAAAAACACACTACAGCAGCACACCACTAGACTTTGTTGCTCCACCTCTGGCATTGTAACAGCTTGCAGTCTCTGAGGCATGGACTTAACGAGTGGCAAAGACTACTTTTTATCAGCATTGCTCCTACTTTCTCTGATTGCTGTTGTCAGATCAGCTTTGCAGGTTGGAGTCCTTTCACGGATCATTTCCTTCCATTTCCACCACATACGCGAGACTATTTGCAGGCCATGACATTGACCTTATATATCTTCAAGAAAGGTTTTTACAGTTTTTGCTCTATGGCAAGATGCATTATCATCTTGAAAAATGATGTCATCATACCCAAACATTATTTTTGATTTATTGAAAAAGAAACGTGTCCAAAATGTTAACGTAAACGTGTGCGTTTATTGAAGTTATAATGGCAGCCATCTCCTCAGTGCCATTACCTGACATGCAGCCCCATACCATCAATGACTGTGGAAATGTGCATGTTTTCTTCAGGCAGTCGTCTTCATAAATCTCATCTCTCCAAACAAAAGTTCCAGCATCATCACCTTGCCCAATGCAGGTTTGCGGTTCATCACTGAATATGACTTCCATCCAGTCATCCATCGTTGTTTACAATTGCTTTTCCTTAGCCTATTGTAACCTTGTTTTTTATGTTTATATGTTATTGACAGCTTTATTAAGCTTTTCTGTATTTAAATCACATTTCCTTTAGGCGCTTTCCTACAATTCGGTCACAGACGGTGACTGCAGTTTCCGCCCATTTGTAATCATTTTTTTGCTGTGCATTTTCTGCTTTCAAGACCGGTTCTTAATTAGGTCGGTCCAAGAGATACTGCTATCGGTATTTTTTGTTCCAGCTGACCGACGTAATTATGACACGCTGTCACGTTCAGTTCAGCTGCCACTGCTACACATTTAAATCAGCTTTGAATAATGACAGATAAGGAAGCAACACCACACAAAGGTTTGTAACACAACAATATTTCCTCCTCAAAAGTTCCTCAAAGTCACGCACTCTGTGTCTGTTTGAAGTGAACGCACTTTGCTCACGACGAGTCACGACCGCGTTTTATCAACCGTCCTCCTTAGCGATCCATTAATCCACAGGCCAATATTAACTCGCTCAAAAAAGTGAAAAATTGAGGTAATAGAATAACCCATAAAGTTGCTTTGAAGCAAGATACCATCCACTGTACCTGACAGGTCTCTGTTAAAACACATCTGACTTAAAGGGGAACAGTATCACAATTTCAGAAGGGTTAAAACCATTAAAAATCAGTTCCCAGTGGCTTTTTCAAAATTTTACCCATCACGCAATATCCCTAAAAAAAGCTTCAAAGTGCCTGATTTTAACCATCGTTATATACACCCGTCCATTTTCCTGTGACGTCACACAGTGATGCCAATACAAACAAACATGGCGCATAGAACAGCAAGCTATAGCGACATCAGCTCGGATTCAGACTCGGATTTCAGCGGTTTAAGCGATTCAACAGATTACGCATGTATTGAAACGGATGGTTGTAGTGTGGAGGCAGGTAGCGAAAACGAAATTGAAGAAGAAACTGAAGCTATTGAGCCATATCGGTTTGAACCGTATGCAAGCAAAACCGACGAAAACGACACGACAGCCAGCGACACGGGAGATAGCGAGGACGAATTCGGCGATCGCCTTCTAACCAACGATTGGTATGTGTTTGTTTGGCATTAAAGGAAACTAACAACTATGAACTAGGTTTACAGCATATGAAATACATTTGGCAACAACATGCACTTTGAGAGTGCAGACAGCCCAGTTTTCATCAATTAATAAATTCTGTAGACATACCCTCATCCGCTCTCTTTTCCTGAAATTTGATCTCTCCAGTCCAGTTGGAAATGCATCTGCTTTGAGTGTCGCAGGATATTCACACATTCTTGCCATCTCTGTCGTAGCATAGCTTTCGTCGGTGAAGTGTGCGGAACAAACGTCCAATTTCTTGCCACTTTCGCATCTTTGGGCCACTGGTGCAACTTGAATCCGTCCCTGTTCGTGTTGTTACACCTTCCGACAACACACCGACGAGGCATGATGTCTCCAAGGTACGGAAAACACTCGAAAAAACGGAAAATAACAGAGCTGATTTGACTCGGTGTTTGTAATGTGTTTGAGAAAATGGCGGATTGCTTCCCGATGTGACGTCACGTTGTGACGTCATCGCTCCAAGAGCGAATAATAGAAAGGCGTTTAATTCGCCAAAATTCACCCATTTAGAGTTCGGAAATCGGTTAAAAAAATATATGGTCTTTTTTCTGCAACATCAAGGTATATATTGACGCTTACATAGGTCTGGTGATAATGTTCCCCTTTAAATGTGTTTGTTTGTTCTTCTCTTGACTACAAAGTAGACTATCTAGCATTACATTTGCTCACTGACTCTTTTTATTTATATAATATACAACAAACACACACACACACATCGGTAGCTGTCAACACGCAATATGGCTTCCGGTCCGTCACTCAAACACGTCCATGTGCAACACAAACACAAAAAACAATTCCTATTGTTACAAAATGCACACCCACATATCATGCTAATTGATTGTGTGATATATCCAGTGTTGGGACTAACGCATTACAAAGTAACGCGTTACTGTAACGCCGTTATTTTCGGCGGTAACTAGTAGTCTAACGCGTTATTTTTTATATTCAGTAACTCAGTTACCGTTACTACATGATGCGTTACTGCGGTATTTTACGTTACTTTTTATATAGTTTGTATTGACATAAACAGGGTAGAATTGCTTTCCAGCATTCTCTGTCTCATACGTGTGTGTCTCTCTCTCTATGGCTCCAACTCCAACCACATGTCTCGGTCCGGCTGCTGCTAATAAAGGCGACAGGTGATTAGATAACCAGCCCCAACTGGGCAATCTACTCACCTGCCGCTGGCTTCGAGGCCGGTCGTTACACACATGCTCCGCGGCAGGCCCGCAGACCACGTCCCCCTCCACAGTTACTTTTCACAGTAACGCATTACTTTTTGGCGTAAGTAACTGAATTAGTAACTGAGTTACTTTTGAAATCAAGTAACTAGTAACTGTTTTCAGTAACTAACACAACACTGGATACATCATGTAAAAGGTATGTTCTCCGCACATGCATGCCGTACATAAATAATATTTCCAGCTGAGTGTAATTGTAATGATTAGAAACTGAGACTGAGCCAATCAGTGGCCACGATACTGAACAGCACGCTCTGATTGGTTTGGTCTCATCTAGTGGCCAATACTAGTATAGTATGGATAGTTTAAAAAAAGGCTGAAAATGTTTCATTTATGACCAAAATATTGTGTAAAACTACAACATTTTTGCGATGTGGTGAAGCCACATTATTTCGCGAGGGACGACTGTATTGGCATGTATTTCCTGAGTTTGTGTCACGATCGGCTCACTCGGAGTAAGACCCCAACGCAGAGCAGAAAAATAAATAAAATAATAACAAAAAGAACACTCAAAAAGGAGTGAGGACAAAATAACTAAGGATGCACACATTAATGAGTGAGGAATAGAAAGAGCACACTTAAAGTAACACAACACAGCAAGACCGGGACTGAGCCACAGGGGACAAGAAGCGTGTGTGGAGCCAAAGCAGAGGCGATGCACACGACTGGAAGGGTGAACCATCAGGGAATCTACTGCAGTCGAGTGAAGGGACTTAAAAGCGTAAGTAGTCGGGAGGAAATAAGTATCAGGTGTGCATAAACCATAAAAATATAAAATAAAACGGTTGTGATAATAAAATATATCAATCCAATCATTATACTATCGACCATATACCGGTCCTATACTGGTATCACTAATGTTGATATTTGTCATGATCCGCCCACCCCTGTTTACATTCAAGCGGTTAACTATGCTTTTTTGGTATTGTCCTACAGCATGCATAATGCTACTTGTAAGAAACTTTGATCATTTGCCGCCATGGAGGCAAGGATTAGTGATTTGTCCACTTGTTGCTGTCAAATTTGCCGGACACAGCTGGAATGTGTCATCAACATGCATTATTGCCATACAATCATAGTATTAAAAGCTCTATTGTCGGTCAAATGTACAAACCTCGTTTCCATATGAGTTGGGAAATTGTGTTAGATGTAAATATAAACGGAATACAATGATTTGCAAATCATTTTCAACCCATATTCAGTTGAATGCACTACAAAGACAAGATATTTGATGTTCAAACTCATAAACTTTTTTTTTTTTTGCAAATAATCATTCATTTAGAATTTCATGGCACGTGCCAAAGTAGTTGGGAAAGGGCATGTTCACCACTGTGTTACATGGCCTTTCCTTTTAACAACACTCAGTAAACTTTTGGGAACTGAGGAGACTCATTTTTTAAGCTTCTCAGGTGGAATTCTTTCCCATTCTTGCTTGATGTACAGCTTAAGTTGTTCAACAGTCCGGGGGTCTCCGTTGTGGTATTTTAGGCTTCATAATGCGCCACACATTTTCAATGGGAGACAGGTCTGGACTACAGGCAGGCCAGTCTAGTACCCGCACTCTTTTACTATGAAGCCACGTTAATATAACACGTGGCTGGGCATTGTCTTGCTGAAATAAGCAGGGGCGTCCATGGTAACGTTGCTTGGATGGCAACATATGTTGCTCCAAAACCTGTATTTACCTTTCAGCATTAATGGCGCCTTCACAGATGTGTAAGTTACCCATGTCTTGGGCACTAATACACCCCCATACCATCACAGATGCTGGCTTTTCAACTTTGCGCCTACAACAATCCGGATGGTTCTTTTCCTCTTTGGTCCGGAGGACACGACGTCCACAGTTTCCAAAAACAATTTGAAATGTGGACTCGTCAGACCACAGAACACTTTTCCACTTTGTATCAGTCCATCTTAGATGAGCTCAGGCCCAGCAAAGCCGACGACGTTTCTGGGTGTTGTTGATAAACGGTTTTCGCCTTGCATAGGAGAGTTTTAACTTGCACTTACAGATGTAGCGACCAACTGTAGTTACTGACAGTAGGTTTCTGAAGTGTTCCTGAGCTCATGTGGTGATATCCTTTACACACTGATGTCGCTTGTTGAAGCAGTACAGCCTGAGGGATCAAAGGTCATGGGCTTAGCTGCTTACATGCAGTGATTTCTCCAGATTCTCTGAACCCTTTGATGATATTACGGACCGTAGATGGTGAAATCCCTAAATTCCTTGCAATAGCTGCTTGAGAAAGGTTTTTCTTAAACTGTTCAACAAATTGCTCACGCATTTGTTGACAAAGTGGTGACCCTCGCCCCATCCTTGTTTGTGAACGACTGAGCATTTCATGGAATCTACTTTTATACCCAATCATGGCACCCACCTGTTTTATTATTATTTATTGCCACCTTTCCCAACTTCTTTGTCACGTGTTGTTGCTGGCATCAAATTCTAAAGTTAATGATTATTTGCAAAAAAAAAAAAGTTTATCAGTTTGAACATCAAATATGTTGTCTTTGTAGCATATTCAATTGAATATGGGTTGAAAATGATTTGCAAATCATTGTATTCCGTTTATATTTACATCTAACACAATTTCCCAACTCATATGGAAACGGGGTTTGTATATAATTGATATCGTGTATTGTCATGAAAGTCATGAAAGACCGTAGTGTCACATGCTCGCGTGATTGCTGGCGCTGGGATCCCAAGATGCAGAGACTGCAGGCGAAGTGCATGTAACAAGTCCTTTTAATCAGGGACAGTGCAAAAAAAACAGCTAGTGCACATAGCACAAAGTCACAATAGACAAACGAACCAATGTCGAAGGAAGTCGACACTGACAGATAAACGCTCTTGATTATTGATCAGAGGCAGGTGAGTCCCCTGATTACCAATCAGGAGCAGGTGTGAATAACCGCGCTCGGAAACAGTGGTAAAGTCAATGCAAGGTATAATCAAAACAGAAAGTGGAACCAAAACAGGGACCAAGCAGATTCGATTTAGTAGGGCACAACAGTTCACAATAATGTGTGCACAATGCTTATATCTTGTAATATCTTAGAATCACCTCCCACTTTTTTGAATCATTTAACAATCTGGTTTGCCTTATTTTATAAGCAGCCCCAGTGTCGCACGGCACCTGAAACCCCCATTGGTGAATGTTGCAGACAGGGCCACCTTAATTAACCTAAGGGGGGCTCTGGGGAGGTTTAGCACCCCCCCCCCCCCCAACCTGAACACTCCCCTAACCTAAAAACGCAGTTTTGAAAAAGAAATCATGAATTTACACAACAGAACAGCAACAATGCAAAAATATCACCCATGCACGTCTGTGCGAGACTGCCGTAGCTTTTAGCTCAGTAGTCAGCACGCTCGCCTCTCACACCGGCAACCTGAAGCCCAGAAAAAAACAACACAGCCGAGAGTGGTAGTACAAACCCCGTTTCCATACAAGTTGCGAAATTGTGTTAGATGTAAATATAAACGGAATACAATTATTTGCAAATCATTTTCAACCCATATTCAGTTGAATATGCTACAAAGACAACATATTTGATGTTCAAACTGATAAACTTTTTTTTTTGCAAATAATCATTAACTTTAGAATTTGATGCCAGCAACACGTGACAAAGAAGTTGGGAAAGGTGGCAATAAAATCTTGATAAAGTTGAGGAATGCTCATCAAACACTTATTTGGAACATCCCACAGGTGTGCAGGCTAATTGGGAACAGGTGGGTGCGATGATTGGGTATAAAAACAGCTTCCCAAAAAATGCTCAGTCTTTCACAAGAAAGGATGGGACGAGGTACACCCCTTTGTCCACAACTGCGTGAGCAAATAGTCAAACTTTTTAAGAACAACGTTTCTCAAAGTGCAATTGCAAGAAATTTAGGGATTTCAACATCTACGGTCCATAATATCATCAAAAGGTTCAGAGAATCTGGAGAAATCACTGCACGTAAGCGGCATGGCCGGAAACCAACATTGAATGACCGTGACCTTCGATCCCTCAGACGGCACTGTATCAAAAATCAACATCAATCTCTAAAGGATATCACCACATGGGCTCAGGAACACTTCAGAAAACCACTGTCACTAAATACAGTTGGTCGCTACATCTGTAAGTGCAAGTTAAAGCTCTACTATGCAAAGCGAAAGCCATTTATCAACAACATCCAGAAACGCCGCCGGCTTCTCTGGGCCCGAGATCATCTAAGATGGACTCATGTAAAGTGGGAAAGTGTTATGTGGTCTGACGAGTCCACATTTCAAATTGTTTTTGGAAATATTCAACATCGTGTCATCCGGACCAAAGGGGAAGCAAACCATCCAGACTGTTATCGACGCAAAGTTGAAAAGCCAGCATCTGTGATGGTATGGGGGTGCATTAGTGCCCAAGGCATGGGTAACTTACACATCTGGGAAGGCACCATTAATGCTGAAAGGTACATACAGGTTTTGGAACAACATATGCTGCCATCTAAGCGCCGTCTTTTTCATGGACGACCCTGCTTATTTCAGCAAGACAATGCCAAGTCACATTCAGCACGCGTTACAACAGCGTGGCTTCGTAAAAAAAGAGTGCGGGTACTTTCCTGACCCGCCTGCAGTCCAGACCTGTCTCCCATCGAAAATGTGTGGCGCAATATGAAGCGTAAAATACGACAGCGGAGACCCCGGACTGTTGAACGACTGAAGCTCTACATAAAACAAGAATGGGAAAGAATTCCACTTTCAAAGCTTCAACAATTAGTTTCCTCAGTTCCCAATCGTTTATTGAGTGTCGTTAAAAGAAAAGGTGATGTAACACAGTGGTGAACATGCCCGTTCCCAACTACTTTGGCATGTGTTGCAGCCATGAAATTCTAAGGTAATTATTATTTGCAAAAAAAAATAAAGTTTATGAGTTTGAACATCAAATATCTTGTCTTTGTAGTGCATTCAATTGAATATGGGTTGAAAAGGATTTGCAAATCATTGTATTCCATCTAACACAATTTCCCAACTCATATGGAAACGGGGTTTGTAAAATATCACTACACATAGCTGAGCTGTTTGTGATTGACAGCTATGAACACCAATCGTTGCATTCCGCTGTCAAAATCCGGGGCCCCTGATTGGGCGGGGTTCCTCGGTAAACCCTTGCATGGTGGCAGAGGCCGATACACCGTCAGAGCTGCTCATTATTACATGCGAGGGGGGGACTTCTGATCTTTTTAATTATTCTGCACTTCATTTCTATTCCACCATTGAAAACGCAACATGAGAATTGATTGCCTCAAAGATCCATCTTTATAATCTCCCCCCTCAGCCCATAAATTATCCAACTTTAGGCCAAGGTGGCAAAAGCAGCACTCTGCTGCGTGTCAGACTCCAACACTCTTTCTCGCCGCCTGAAAAAGGCAAGGGTGGTGGTGGGGGGGAGAAAACGTACACTTGTTATCTTGTGAACTCTCAAACATGCAAGATGGGAATCTCTTGAATGTCAGCGTCCAAAAAGGAATTAACAATAGATCTTTTTATTGTCACACGGGGTCATTAGGCTGCCAATCGGGGGGTAATTATGGAAATGATCTCCTCGGCTCTTTGGAATGTTTTCCTGCTTCCACGAGGACTTGAAAGTGTTCAATCAGCCTCTCTTGTGGGAAAGTTCAGTCATAACTGCGTGTGTAGCGGCCAAATCAAATTAAGCAAAGACATTTCATTAGTATTTATGGCCCTGAGGCATTTGTAAAAGTATGGCGCGGTGAGGTAATGGCGGGAGTGTGGACAGGAGAATTATTGCCTAATGACAAAGACCATACCTAGAAGACATACACATGCATGATAATGAATAGGAGACATTGATTGCATCTTTAAAGAGGATACTTGAGGGAATGTAAAATATTGATGCTGGTGTGCCTGACTTTGGACTTCCAGCACAGGTGCAACAGAGGTCATATTTATTCAGATTTCAGTCTTGCACAGCTATATTGCAAATAACCTAATAATTGAAACAAAGTACAGTTAGCCCTGGAGCATTTTTAAAAAAGGATTGAAAATGCAAAAAGATTGGTGAAAAATATTGTTTTTGTTTTAGTATGGGTTTTCTTTGAGGACAAAAATGACACAAACCTTCCCAATTATTAAAAAGCCCACTGTTTAATATGTTTAACATGATTATTTGGTGAACATCGTTTCATCCCACTAATTTTGGTGGTTCTTGAACTCACCATAGTGTGGACTATGTAAACAGTTTGTTTACATGTAAAATCTTCCACTCCTTCTTTGTCTCATTTTGTCCACCAAAAGTTTCATGCTGTGCGTGAATGCACAAAGGTGAGCTTTGTTGATGTTATTGACTTGTTGGAGTGCTAATCAGGCTATGTAGGCTAGCTGTATGTACATATTGCATCATTATGCCTCATTTGTAGGGATATTTGAGCTAATTTAATTTCCTTTACTTATGTTCTCTGTGTATTTAATTTATATTTTCATGTCTCATGACACATTATCTGTATGTAATATTGGCTGCATTTATGATAGTGGTTTGTGAGCCATGTTGTTCCAGACCACAGCAAACGTTACCTAGCTTGCCAAAATTGTAATAAATCTGTTAAAAGAAGACAGCCTGCCATTTCCTTTAAATTGGACAAACACATCTATACCTTTGGCCATTCTAAGACAGTAATTTCCAGGAGTTATCTCACCTTCTGAGTAGCCTCTGATTTACTAATGGTTTCTAATGTTGTAAAAATGTTTAGAATAAAAAATTAAGTTTCAACATTTCTGTCAACAAAGATTTGCTTTAGCCTGTAACACAGTCATTTTGATAGTAGGCTATTATAGCTAATATAGACACTTAAGTCATGTGTTGTCTTCATTATAACACTTATATAAGACTTTTAAAGTAATTTTGATAGTAGGCTGTTATAGTTAATATAGACACTTACATCATGTGTTGCCTTCATTATAACACTTACGGTATATACGTTTTTTAATTTTTTGCGGCTCCAGACTGATTTGTTTTTTGTATTTTTCGTCCAATATGGCTCTTTCAACATTTTGGGTTGCCGACCCCTGGGTTAGCCCATTGATTCCTAAATATTTAATATATTAGAAAATCCACGCCACTGTAGGGGACCCGAGTAGCTCTTTCAGCAACACTGTTTCATACACAGTGTGGGAAAGAGCACTACCGCAATTAATTGCATTGTTTTTTATAATTGAAAATACTGCCATAATGTCATCTTTTTAGTCTGCAGTATGTGCATTACTTTATTCTAAGGGTGGCAAACTTTTTTTTATTGAGGGCCACATCGCAGTTATGGCTGCCCTTGTAACAGCGAATATACATGAATATCAGACGTGCTGAAGAAAAGTATTATTTATTCCGATTCTAAATTGATTTATAATTTTCAAAAATATTTTATTTGTTCAAATAATACATTTTTAAAACAAATGTTTTATAGGCCATTTCTGCACTTCCTCGCAGCCAAGAAACACTTTGGGAACCTGTAACCTCTTTTGAAAAGCTTCTATTATTTTTATACCAAATACCGTATTTTCCGCACCATAAGGCGCCCTGGGTTAAAAGCCGCGCCTTCAATGAACGGCATATTTCAAAACTTTGTCCACCTATAAGCCGCCCCATGTTGTAAGCCGCATCTAACTGCGCTAAAGGAATGTCAAAAAAACAGTCAAATAGGTCAGTCAAACTTTAATAATATATTAAAACCAGCGTGATGTGGGCGCGCACGGAGTCGTATATCAACATGGACAGAGCTGCGTGAAAAAAGCCACCCGGCCTCTTCGCGTAAACTTAAACTTACCTTAACCACTCGCTCATCTTTTCTTCATCCATCCCTTCGAGTTAGCTTTTATGATGACGCCGGCTGGAAAGGTCTCTTTTGGCAAGGTCTTCCTTTTGAATATCACCATGGGTGGAAGTTTCTCGCCATTAGCATGGCAAGCTAGAACCACAGTGAAGGATGACTTCTCATTCCCTGTGGTGCGAATATTCACCGTACGTGCTCCCGTTGTATCCACAGTGCGGTTCACAGGAATATCAGTTGCTGTGAAATACCGTAGTAATCCGTGTGCGGATGGAGAGATTGCGTCTTTTCATGAACCGGATCCCTGTCGCTTTGTAGGAGCCATTTTGTGGTCTTTACAGATGTAAACACACAAAGGAAATGATAATATCCGCGCGCTTTTTCTTCTTCTACGCGGGCGGGTGGTTGCTTACAGTAGAAGAAGAAGCGCTTCCTGTTCTATGGGGGCGGGTGCTTACCTTGGCGGTTGCTTGCGTAGAAGAAGAAGCGCTTCCTGTTCTACCGGGAAAAAAGATGGCGGCTGTTTACCGAAGTTGCGAGACCGAAACTTTATGAAAATGAATCTTAATATTTATCCATATATAAAGCGCACCGGGTTATAAGGCGCACTGTCAGCTTTTGAGAAAATTTGTGGTTTTTAGGTGCGCCTTATAGTGCGGAAAATACGGTAATATATTTTAACAGCCGGTTTGAATCGAGAATTAATTGTGATTAGAATAGTCACCCCAATAATCGGAATAGAATTGTGAGTTTTTGAAAGTTTCACATCTCTACTTACACAATAGCCTATGCTCCAGGGCTATTCAACGGTTGGCCTAGGGGGCCAAATCTGGCCCGGTAATGACACCATACCGGCCCTGGAGTACAGTTCAAACTTAGGCCCCTTCTACACTAAGGTTATCCAGGATAAATCCCACCTAACCTTATCCTTGTCCACACACACACAATGGTCGTTTAATAGAACAAAACGCATACTTGTGATTTACAGAACTGTGGCGTTCCTTAAGGCACTCCTGTAAGTCCTCTCCTGTTCTGCAGTTACACATTTTTTCATAATGTGATTTATGTCACTAAAATGTTGCTAAACTTCTTTAGTTATACTAGTGGTGTGCCTCAAGGATCCATTTTAGGTCCTCTCTTATTCTACATTTGGGCTATTCAACTGGTGGCCTGCGAGTTCAGTTCAAAAGACTTGTGAGAGACTTACATATTTTGCAGAAGCTCCTTAAAAAAAGCAGAGTGCACCTGCAACGTCGACAAAATCAAATGTCTACTGTAAAGGACACCGGTTCTCCGGAATATATACAATAAGACTAAAAGTGAAGGGAGACGTCCGCCCCCCTGTCCTTAGCTTTGGTTTGGTCTGTATGGTCTGTATTGATATAGCGCTTCACTATATCTGGAATGATAACCAAAGCGCATTAAATAACAGGCCACATTCACCCATTCACAACATTCACCCATTCACACATGCATTCACACACTGGTGGCGGAAGCTTCCATGCAAGGTGCTAACCACGACCCATCAAGAGCAAGGGTGAAGTGTCTTTCCCAAGGACACAACGACCATGACTAGGATGGCGGAAGCTGGAATCAAACCTCGAACCCTCGAGCTTTCTGAGAATGTAGCCCCCAAAACTATTTAGTTGAATATCCCTCGCCCATGCATTTGATTATTACAATTTTAACACACAACTTGATGGACAACTTGCGTTAAAATCATAAGTCAAAGTGAATAGCAGATATTTAAGTATCTATAGTCATAGTCATCACTCGCCATATCGCAGATTTTTGTTTTTGTTTCTTTTAAGCATACTCTACACTGTTTTTGCCCTAAATTATGCATTTCCAAGCATAAGAATGGCTAAATTGAATTGTGCTATCAATACTACAGTAGTAAACCAATCAGGTCACGTATTGTGGCCACTGATTGGCTCATCACTATATTGGATTAATGGAGTCTAAAGGTGATTACAGGGTGTTAGGTCATGTTTAGAGGGCTCACATAATGTTGAGAGCTGTATTTAGAAGGTAGTGAACTGACTTTTTTGGCCCTGTGATGAAGTGGCGACTTGTCCAGGGTAGTACCCAGCCTTCCGCCCGAATGTAGCTGAGATAGGCTCCAGCACCCCCCGCGACCCCGAAAGAGACAAGCAGTAGAAAATGGATGGATGGATGGATGGATGAACTGTTTTTATGTTATAGCTATATGAAAATATTTGATTTCTAATGATTCCTATACTTTGCAGTAGTGTTGTCCCGATACCAATATTTTGGTACCGATACCAAAATTATTTTGATAATTTTCGGTACTTTTCTAAATAAAGGGGACCACAAAACATTGCTTTATTGGCTTTATTTTAACAAAAAATCTTAGGGTACATTAAACATATGTTTATTATTGCAAGTTTGTCCTTAAATAAAATAGTGAACATACAAGACAACTTGTCTTAAGTAGTAGTAAGTAAGCAAACAAAGGCTCCAAATATGTCTGCTGACATATGCAGTAACATATTGTGTCATTTATCATTCTATTATTTTGTCTAAATTATTAAGGACAAGTGGTAGAAATTGACCGGTTGGCGGACCGGTACTTTTCAGAGGCGGTATATTACTGATTATGATTTATTAATATTGCGGTACTATATTAATACCGACCGGTATACCATACAACCCTGCTTTGCAGTAATTTGTTTATCGCAGCCATGTTTGGTCGTAAACAAGGAATGGGTGTACAATGTAAATGTTCTGTTAAAATGAAAAGATCAAACACATTTAGTGAACAAAATGGCATACTTTATTGATGCACGTTATTTTCAGGCCTTGAGTTTAACACCTGTGCTCTGTATATGTCCTGTTACACTTCTCCAAAGAGAGATAAATATCCTATAAATGACCATTGCCTATTTCAGATCAAACGTACGTTTTTGTCTTTGTGTAGTAAAAGTTCCCCATTGTGTGCCGCACACAGAGGACGGTAATGAAGTCAGAGAGCTATGTGCAGTAAATTGCAACACCTGATTTGAATCACTGGGTCTGTTCAGTCCACTTAACCTCCCGGTAATTGACAATTAAAAGGTGCAATCCTTAATTTCAATAGACAGCGCCATGACTTTGATTAGTGTGTGGGATGTGCACTTCCCTGCTGCCATAACACACAAGGACACGAGTGACACCCAAAATAACAGCGGTGTCGTATATAAAAGGCCTTCTTTACATAACATGAACAGTTCTGCCAGTTCTAATCAAAACACCATGATCCCATTTTCTATTATTTTGCTCATGCTTTAATGAATTGGGTTGAAAAAGAGGTTGACAGATAATGTGAATGACTATTATCCGTATGGTAATTTAGTGTGATGTTACATATATGCATCGATAGTCAAGAGCAGGGGTGTCAAACTCATTTTAGCTCATAAGCCGCATGGAGGAATATCTATTCCCAAGTGGGCCGTAATGGTAAAATCATGGCATGATAACTTAAAAAATAAAGTCAACTCCAGGTTGTTTTCTTTGTTTTACTTTGGCCGAAAATTAGAACAAGCATATTATGAAAACGTACAAAACAAACACTTCCGAGTTTGTTGAAAATTCTGAGGAAATTGGTGCAGTTTCAAAAACACAATGGGCTTAGACTTGGTCTCAGTGTATCTACAAAGCCAGGATTCAACTTTAAGTCACAGTCTTTCTGGGATGGAACAAAAAACACAACATGTAAACTCTTCTATGTATCAAATAACTCCTTTGTCATGTCCACGTATCAATCCAGTGCTAAAGTTAAAGTCAAAAGTTAAAGTACCAATGATTGTCACACACACTAGGTGTGGCGAAATTATTTGCTGCATTTGACCCATCACCCTTGATCACCCCCTGGGAGGTGAGGTGAGCAGTGGGGAGCAGTGAGCAGCAGCGGTGGCCGCACCCGGGAATCATTTTGGTGATTTAACCCCCAATTCCAACCCTTGATGCTGAGTGCCAAGCAGGGAGGTAATGGGTCCCATTTTTATAGTCTTTGGTATGACTCGGCCGGGGTTTGAACTCACAACTTACCGATCTCAGGGCGGACACTCTAACCCAGTGTTTTTCAACCTTTTTTGAGGCAAGGCACATTTTTCTCATTAAAATATCCGGAGGCACACCACCAGCAGAAAACATTAAAAGAAGAAACTCGACCAGGTCGCCGTGCCTTATTTTGAGTTGGTTGATGTTTTCCTGTAGGTAGTGTTTTAGTTCTTGTCTTGCGCTCCTATTTTGGTGACCCTTCCTGTTTTGTTGGTGTTTTCCTGTAGCAGTTTCATGTCTTCCTTTGAGCGCTATTCCGCACAACTTCTTTGTGTTAGCAAGCAAGACTATTTACATTGTTGCTATCCTTCTTTGTGTGGACATTGTTGATTGTCATGTCAAGAACAGATGTACTTTGTGGACGCCGTAAGTTTTTGCTGTCGTCCAGCATTCTGTATCTGTTTACTTTGTAGCCAGTTCAGTTGTACTTTCGTTTTGCATAGCCATTGCCTTTCCCTTTCCCTTTTGTTAATTTTTGGCTTAAGCATTACATACCTTTTTACCTGCACACTGCCTCCCTATGTGGTCTGCATATTGGGATTACAACAAACCATCCCCGTCTCACCCGACACATTCCGACTTTTACAAAGCAATTAACTACCTGCTGCCACCTACTGACATGGAGTATTACGTGGTTACCCTGCCGAGTTTTACACAGCACAGGCACTAAGCAATGGCACATTATTTGCAGATTATAATTATTGATTTGCAAAAAAAATATTTTTTGACCAATTAGGTGAAGTTGCATAATTTCCCACGGCACACCAGGCAATATCTCACGGCACACTAGTGTGCCGCGGCACAGTGGTTGAAAAGCACTGCTCTAACCACTAGGCCACTGAGTAGGTGGAGGCTAATTCAAAAAAACGTAAGACACGGAGGTAAACACTATTCAAAAGGATTCACTTTTCTTGTTTTTGACAGAGACATTTTTGGGGCTACAAGGGTGCCAAATGACGATGTGTTCGAAGCAGAAAACGTAAAACAGCAGGTTTTAAGTTTCATGTGGGTCGAGGAGGAGGAGCCACAGTCACCCTTTACTCTGTACCTCTTGCTTGGCCCCGGTATAAACCGTTTGCTTGCCTAACAGAATTGCTATTGTGACATCCAGTGGACACATTGAAAACAGCAGTTTATTTCGTTAAAAAAAACAGCTAATTTTTATACTTAACAAACTCATCACGCGGGCTGTAAAAACGTAAGTTTGACACCCCTGGTCAAGAGAATATTGAGTTCAGGGGCTTCTGCACCTCTGCAACACTGACAAATTGCTTCTTTTGTTTCACTCCATCAGAGTAAAAAAAAAAATGTCATTGATCTGTGTATTATTGTATTATTATTTTTTTGGAGAGGGGTTCACTAAATGTATCTTTCTTGCAAGATTCCTTCATTGATTTTGGTCTTTGTTCTATCCATAATGCTCCAATTACAGCAGCCATTGACACCCTGGCAGAATTAGCACATTGTTTACCATGCTTTTATTCCCTCAATGATTCCATATAAAGGCGGTCTGCGTGTGTTTTGACACCGTGCTTAAATAGAAAGCTCATTTGCACTGTTTACAGCCGGAATCACGTCCACGGCACGCCGGTCGTGTCGGCGTCATCTGAATGACAAAAAGCCTACAAACTGGTGACATTGCATGCAGTTAACAAGTACACATTGGCATGGTAATCTGCACGCATTTAGCTGGAGGAGGGGGCATTTTCCCACCACCGATGAGTGGGAAAATGCAGCCTATTTCTTTAAAGTGATAAAGAATAAAATAGCATACTGAAAAAAGAAAGGACAAAATGAGTGTCATGCATTTTTTCAACCAAAAGCCGCATGTATTCATTATCTTATATTCTCTATACCTGTCTAAATATATGCATATCGTATATTTAAATAATTTTAATACAAAGTGACGAACGGTTGGGGGAATTCCTGCATTCTTCACGTGACGTGAATGCATCCCATGCTACCTGCTGACATCTATTGGACGAAATGGGCCATAATAAACGAGCAATTGTGTAGAAGTAAACGAATCTTGAATTAATTATTGTTTTATCAGATTTCTAGCCTCTCTTAAACATCCGTGATGGGGAAGACATTTAGATTCAGGGCGACTTAATGTTTATCAATTAATTGGGCAGCAACATGAAAATGAGCTCCATCATGTTCGTTTGACAGTTGATATAGGAGTTGAAAAAAATATGCCATATTCATGTAATTTCAAAAAGTATGAAATGTTTCGTTTCATTGAAAATCATATTTTTTATTAAGATGCAAAAGCAATCGATGAAAAGTGTTATATTTAAAAATAATAATAATAATTTTAAAAAAGTGTAATATCCCATTATAAAAAAGGGACACATTTAAAATGCACACTTTTATTTTGCAGGTGGAAATTTTTTTTTTTTAAATAAAATCACAAATGTCAGTAAATACCAGCATCCAATTTACAAAAGACATTCCTAGATGGTGTTTTATTTGACTTGTTTCTGCACCTCTTGGGACTCAGGGATTTATCTATAAGTCACCGACATCAAATTTAATTAAATCTTTATTTTATTTGACAAATATTTTTTATTCCGCTCAAAAAAATAACCCATCTTTTTCGTATACACAAATATTCCCACCCGTACCTTTAACCCCGCCATATAGAGTATAAAAAAGGGCCTGCATTGTGTGAGAAAGAGAGGAAAAACTCCCTTGTCAGAAATCCACAGAGCATCACGTTATTATGATCACAATTATTAGTTATGTGACCTTGCTGTATATAGTTTCCTCTCCATCACCTGTCCTCCTGCAGCAGCACCCCATTACACACACACTCTCTCACTCACACACACACACACACACACACACACACATACTGGAGCGTGTTGTCTTATTATACTAAAAGGTTTAGTTGCGCTAAGCCGTGCACGTGTGCTTAAAACGTGCATTTCATTAACAAACTGCGGATTTATGAGGCTGCAAAAGATCACAGGAAGGACGACTATGATGTATCATATATATATATATATATATATATATATATATATATATATATATATATATATATATATATATGAGCAAAACATAGGAGTTGAACTATCACATACCTTAATAACAAACTATAATTATTATTAATTATATATCCATTATAGTGTTATAAAAACATGTACTCATATATGTATAGGCTGTATATATATATATATATATATATATATATATATATATATATATATATATATATATATATATATATATATATATATATATAGTGTTTAGGGTTTTATTTTGCAGCCTGAATGCATGTGCACAATTAAAACAAATGAATGACATAGGCCTAATATATATATATATATATTTTAAATGAGTCCTGCAAAATAATTATTATTAATTATCTGTCCATTATATCCTTATAATAATTGTGTGTATATATATAGTGTTTAGTGTTTTATTTTTGCAGCCTGGATGCACGTGCACAGTTCCAAAAAAGAAAAAAGAATGACATAGGCCTAATATTATTTTTTTTTTTTTAAATGAGTCCTGCAAAAGAATTGACTTATTCCTGCTAAGTAGTCCGTTTATTGACGGCCTCTCAGATCACACAGGTCGGCCAAAGATTAACACCAGAGAGGTCTCACTCCTCCTTATTAATTCCTTCATTGTATCCCAAAACCGACGCTATGCAGTAAGAGGACAAATAACAGCAACATTTAAAATGACTATTTTTATTACTGCATGTATATTGACTACTGGTGTTTTATTTTATTTTGTATTTTTTTTATCAACCCACCATAATGGACGTTTTAATCATGCAATAGTAAAACAATGCAATTAAACGATGACATTAGTGTAAAACCTTTTTTTTTTTTTTTTTTTTCGTTCCCTCCATGTTTTTTAAGCAGCTGCGCTCACCTTCATGCGTCTGAATGATGCTCTCTTATTTGCATTCTCCCGCTGCTGCATTTCCTACTGTTTTCACATGTAAAAAACACGCAATGACGGCAGTCGTTAGCACCTCTTTATTCTCCACATTCATTCCTGCGGGGGAATAAATCGACTTGAATTGTTGCTTTGCATTAAAAAAAAAAGGGAAAAAAAGAATTTAAATAACGCATACAAATTGTTATAAATAGAACACAATTATTAAAATCCGGACTTAACTGTCGTCGATTGGTTATGAATAAAAATATGCATTGTTGCGCGCGCTTTTTCGATCCTGCATCCTCCTCCTCCTCCTCTTCCTCTGTTGAACGGACGCAGAAAAGAGCGGCAAGCTGCTGATGTCCCGTTGTTGACAAATCCATGCAACAACTCCAAGTTTGCAGGCTGCTGCAGGGAGAAGGGGAAAGGGGGCGTTTGTGTGTCGTCATCGAACCACGTGATCGGCACTCAAGCTGGAGGTGGTGTAATGGTGGTGGTGTGTGAGGGGGGGTTCTATCAGTTAAAAAGCTCCGACCTTTTAAAAGCATGTGACATCTCCTCCCGGTGCTCCAAAGGAAATAAGCGAGTTAAAAGTAAAAGTCGCCATCTTGTACACAACTTGGACCGCAGCTGCAAGTGTGTCTTTTTTTTTTTTTCGTCCTTTTTTTTCCTGTGTGTGTGTGTGAAGAGAAGAAAAGTGAGATGACCCTGTCTGGAGGCAGCGAGAGAGCCAGCGACATGTCCGGCCAAACGGTGCTCACCGCCGAGGACGCGGACATCGACGTGGTGGGCGAGGGGGACGATGACGAGTGCATGGAGCGGGACAGCAGCGAAGACGAGGCGGACAAGGAGGAGGTGACGTCCGGCGGCGGCGGCGGCGACGCGGCGGCGGCGAGTCCCGGCTGCGACGAGAGCTCCGGGGAGGGTAAAGGTGAGGCTCATCAGGCCGGCGGCTCGCTCCAGAAGCCCAAAAACAGCCTGGTGAAGCCGCCTTACTCCTACATCGCCCTCATCACCATGGCCATCCTCCAGAGCCCCCAGAAGAAGCTCACCCTCAGCGGCATCTGCGAGTTCATCAGCAACCGCTTCCCGTACTACCGGGAGAAGTTCCCGGCGTGGCAGAACTCCATCCGCCACAACTTGTCCCTCAACGACTGCTTCGTGAAGATCCCCAGGGAGCCCGGTAACCCCGGGAAGGGCAACTACTGGACCCTGGACCCGGCTTCGGAGGACATGTTCGACAACGGCAGCTTCCTCCGGAGGAGGAAACGCTTCAAGCGGGTTCAACCGGACATCCTGCGGGACCAAACCGCGCTCATGATGCAAAGTTTCGGCGCGTACAGCCTCGGGGGTCCGTACGGGAGGCACTACGGCATCCACCCGGCGGCGTATTCCCATCACCCGGCGGCGTTGCAGTACCCGTACATCCCCCCGGTTGGACCCATGCTGCCCCCGGGGGTTCCGCTCCTGCCCTCGGTGGAGTTGAACCGGAAAGCGTTCAACTCGCAGCTCAGTCCGGGTCTGCAGTTGCAGCTCAACAGTCTGAGCACGGCGTCCATGATCAAGTCCGAGCCGTCCAACAGACCTTCGTTCAGCATAGAGAACATTATCGGCGTCTCCAGCGCGGCATCCTCGGCTCAGGCCTTCCTGCGGCCTCCAGTGACGGTTCAGTCGGCCTTGCTGAGCGCGCAGTCCCTCTCTCTGACCCGGACCTCCGCTGCCATCGCCCCGATCCTCAGTGTTCCTTCCAGTATTCTTTCCGGACACGTTTTACCCTCAGCGTCCAAATGGCCCTCACAATAACTTAAAAAAAAACAAACAAAAAAAAACTATTTTTATATTGAGACATTAATACAAAGGGGAAAACGTGCAGTGAACCCAAATAGGCAGCACTGGACTTTATGAAGATATGTAACATGAAAAAGGAAATATTTCTGTACAGGTAATATTTGTAAATATTTGTTTTTTTTAAACTTCTTTCATTCTATTCGTTATGTCATTAGTTTACATTTTTTTGTATGGAAGCAGGAATGTGGATATTTTGTTTTGATTTTTTTTATTTTGTATACGAGACACAAAAAGCTCTGAAATAATCTGTTTATTATAAAATAAAATATCAAGTATATGTAATTCTACGTAGCTATATTGTGTTGTACACTGGCTTTATTTGTAAATAAATCAGAAAGAATTCAAAGCTATTTTTCCCGTTATTTCCGCTTTAATTACATATTAAGGAAAATAACATCCCAATAGAAGAAAATTTGCAATGTAACCTATTTTTATTTCCAAGGCTATTTTATTTAAATCAAATTAAAAAAATGGCAATATTTTAGATAATTGTTTAAGACAAATGTACCGGGCAGTCAACAAATAATAATAGTGTACTTCAAATGTTATGGCAATGATATGAATTTCTTTTGTTGAACACGCATTACATTCACAATTTCACACATTCACAATTTCATATATTATATGAAGAAAGATAGTTTATTTATTCCTATACCTTTCTGAACAAATGTGTGTGTGTGGGAAGTGGGTCTTAGGTATTATACCTGTGTGCGATAAGTAGTTATTTTATTTCAGACCCAGGGGATGCATATCATAGAAAAAGAAAACGTACAAATAAAAGAAATACAAGCAGAAATAAAAATAAAATTAAAAAAAACTTGTATAAAAAAATATATAATTACGATGTTATTTTTAATGTAAACTACTAACTCAGTTCAAATATGTTGTAGGGTAAATTGAAATGCAGGTCCTGACACTTACACTATTTCCAATAACAATACATTCGTCATTATGCTATTAATTGTTTTTTATCAATGCATCGTGCGCTTGTTGACTATTTTAAATTCTTGAATCGACTATAGTTATTTTATTATTTTTTTATATTTGGATATTATACTTTATTTCTTTTTAACATCACGTCACGGGTGCAATCCTTTGGCAGAAATCGTCTCGGCTTCCGTCAAGATCACCGTTTCAACAGTTTCGCAGTTGTGTCTGGCTAATCACTTCTACACAAACAGCAAATGGCGTGTGTGTGTGTGTGTGTGTGTGTGTGTGTGTGTGTGTGTGTGTGTGTGTGTGTGTGTGTGTGTGTGTGTGTGTGTGTGTGTGTGTGTGTGTGTGTGTGTGTGTGTGCACTCTATATTTATCCGATCCCCATGGGAAAGAGAAAGTCAGTCAGACACCCAAGAAGGTGACAATGATGCAAAACTCCTCTCCAGTGTCACTCTGGTGTATTTGTAACACAAATAATGAAATAAAATTAAATTAAAACAATTAAAAAAAAGTAACAATACGTTGCAGCAGCCCACCATAATTAATTTATTCAGACGTCGTAAAATGGTTAATAATTTAAAATAATAATAAAAATTAAAAAAGGAAACACATTTTATCTATTATTGTCATTTTTATAATGCGGTTTAATGTTTATATGCGGGACATTTCCGGGGCGCACGCGCACACGACACCGTTTTTAATATCATAAATGGAGGAAATCGTGCATGAAATTGTTGGAAGGCCATCCTGCATGTGGTCAACATGGCTGCGAGGTGCTGCATCATTTCTCATATTTGCATTCGTCATTGGAGACGTGAGGAATGTGAAATCCAGATTCATCCTCCCGGGAACAAATCCACCTTAGTGGACTACAGAGTCCATTTGTCCGTTACGTCATCCCCTTGATGGTACACACACACACACACACGCACCCGAGTCATAAATATTGAAAGACGCATCGCTAATTAAGAAACTATAGTCTGTTTTTTTTTAATTAATGGATGAATTTTGCATGAACACTAAAATCAAATTGTAGTGTCAATATTTTGACCAAAAATTCAAAGTGCTGACTTGACACTCGTTTGAAGAGCAAACATTCCCAGCCTGCTCTATATTGAGCCGTGCAGCTGCACTTGCTGGTGCACAGGTGGACCCCAGCCCGCAGTGCCGTTCCCACACTTCTGACACGACTTGCCTTGTAGATGTTCAGACTTTAACAACACGACCATAAAAACAAAATAATAAAAAAAGTTTAGTCTGGGGTTGTGCAACTTGCGGCCCACGGGCAATTTGTGGGCAGAAGGCCCATATTTTGTGGCCCCTTGGCAATACTTAATTCCACATGACCATTTTAAAATATTATTTGGTTCTTAATTTTTATTCAGTTTTTTTGTACTTTATTTATTGCTATTATTACTACTATATTCTCACTATTTTATATTTTTTTATTCATTCATTATATTTTTACATATATTTTAAAATACGGCAGCACGGTGGCACAGGGGTTGGTACGTGTGCCTCACAATACGAAGGTCCTGAGTTCAATCATAGGCTCGGGATCTTTCTGTGTGGAGTCTGCATGTTCTCCCCGTGACTGCGTGGGTTCCCTCCGGGTACTCCGGCTTCCTCCCACCTCCAAAGACATGCACCTGGGGATAGGTTGATTGGCAACACTAAATGGTCCCTAGTGTGTGAATGTGAGTGTGAATGTTGTCTGTCTATCTGTGTTGACCCTGCGATGAGGGGGTGACTTGGTCAGGGTGTACCCCGCCTTCCGCCTGAATGCAGCTGAGATAGGCTCCAGCACCCCCTGCGACGCCAAAAAGGACAAGCGGTACAAAATGGATGAATGGATATTTTAAAATACATTTTTAGATTAAGTAAAATCTTAGTTATTCTCCAGTGTGGATGATTAATAGTTGGTGCTTTCCTCAATTCTCATTGCCATGTCATGTTTGTTTGGTTGTATTTGTTTATTTGAAGGACAATGTGCAGTTACATTAAGAAGATGACTCCACCAGATTTAGCACCATGCTAATTTCCATCTGTAATCCTTGTTATTGTTAAACGTGCTGTGTGTGCTCAGTACGCGTTCGTGTGGGTTTTGTGTGTGTGTGTGTGTGTGTGTGTGTGTGTGTGTGTGTGTGTGTGTGTGTGTGTGTGTGTGTGTGTGTGTGTGTGTGTGTGTGTTCTTGTATTTCTACCGTTTTTGAGACATCAACAAGGAAAAGTACCTTCCATATGAGGACCAGTGAACAAGTTAGGACCGAAATCATGGTCCCAATACGGAAAATCATTGCTCTTAATAAAGAGCAAAATACTAGAGTCCGTGAACATTGCTCCAAATTCAGGATTTTTTGTTGATTTAATGTGCATACACAAAAGTAAACATTGACAGGTGCAAAGGCAGCAATATATGATAAAACAAGATACAGCTAAAGAAGGACTTCCCTATTGATCCCCCCAAAAAATGCCAGGTGAACAGCTGATTTTACGACTTTCGGTGCTGACGTAAGACAACCCGCGGCCCATATGTGACCGTAGGATGAACAAATACACTACGGTACCACGACTATAGTGGCCATTAACAGTTAGCTTCTACAGCTGGGTTGCCCAAAGTGTGTCACAGGGGCCAACTGTGCTCTGTGACTTGTTTGTCATCGGCCTTAAGCACTTTACAAAAAGCAAAAAATAGAGATCTCAGTTGCACCCCTGGTGGTGAAATCTATCAAAATTGGGGTGGTCCCAAAAAGGAGGGATTTTTCAAATTGACTGTGTGTCAGTTTTAAAAGTGCTCCTCCTCTGGTCAACATATGAAATAACAAGTGTGTGTAAACATTTGAAGTGCTCCCCCACTGGCCAACATATAACAAGTGTGTGTAAGAAATTGAAATGCACCCTCTTTGGCCCAAATTAATACAATTCCAAAAATAAATATATATATAGAAACATACTGTAATAACTTGATAAATAATGAAGATTAAAAACCAATTACAAACAAAAAAATCAAAAAAAATAAATACTTTAACTAAAAGCAGTCTTTTTTCCACAATGTGTCGACTTATTTCTGATAAAATTGGGAACAATTTCTCATATTCTTTCTGTTTCTGTAATATTGAAATATTTTCTCGCAAAATGATTACTCTTTTATGTAAAATGATTACTCTTTTATGTAAAATTATTACTTTTTAATGCAAAATGGTGACAAATTCTGACTTTTACCACAGTATTGCCAATTTTTTTGTTGTTCTTGTAAAATAGTGACATTTTTTTGAGTAAAATGATGACTTTTGTCATAATTTTCCCAAGTAAAATTCCAATTATTATTATAATATTGCCAAACATTTTAAGTTTTCTTATAAAATTGTGACTTTTGTCGAATAAAATTACGAATCTGTTCATAAAATTGCGACTGTTATTGAGTAAAATTCCAACTTTTATCATAATATTGCACAACTGTTCAGATTTTCTTGTAATATTTTGACCTGCATTGAGGAAAATTATGACTTTTATTATAATACTGCCAAAATTAAAAGTTTTTCTTGTGAAATTGGGACCTATTTCTTGTGAAATTCCAACTCATTTTTCACAACAAGCTTTTTTATATTTGCGTAGTATGTATATTATATTAATGTTGTAAATACAAATCTTTATATATCTAGAAAAGGTGGTCCTAAAGAGGGAGGCATTTTTTGGAGGTCTCGAGAAGTAAACAAATGTGTGTGTGTAAAGCACAACGTAAAGTTTGACTGATTGATCAATTGATATTGACAGCTGAAACATTCAAGACAGGTGCAAACAATGACAGCACAACAAATACACACTAGGCAACACAAAGAGCAACTTCCTGTAAGCAAGCAGAAGTGTCTCTGACTGTCTCCTGGGGAAATCTACGTTGTCAAAATACACAATTTCCATATTCAATTTTACATAAGGCCTCATATGTAGCTCAGGGTCACCACAACTGCTGGTAGAAGTCGTTCTAAAATATCATTTTGTGAACGACTCACCCTGACTCGAGCTCCAGCATCGCCACAGGTAAATTGAGTGTGAAACCCTTGCGCTAGATAGAAAGTACTTATTCATACAGTACTTCCTCCGCTCTGCAGGGGGCAACAGCGAAACGAATACGCGTCACAATGAAGCAATAGAAGAAGACGGCTTGAATTCAAACTATGGCTGTCAGAGTTAAAGCGCTAACGCATGCGAATAAATCACATAAAAAACATTGCATTACTTATGTATAAACGCAGATTAATCACACAGTTTATGATGCTCCTATAGCTTTACTGGGGATGGTTATCTATACGGTCAGAGATCAGGTCAGTACATAAGCCATTTATCCATTTTCTATACCGCTTGTCCCTTTCGGAATCGCTGCACTCGGGCGGAAGGAAGATAGTGCAGTAAAAAGATGAGCGAGGTGGATAATTCCACTTCAAAATACATGCAGACGGTATTTTAGATAATGCTGTTACCATGTTTGAGCAAATAAATGAGGTTCAGTCAAGTAAATATTTTTTTTAATGTTTCTGTATGACATCCTGACAAACAAATTGCATTTTGTCGAAATATTGAGGTCTTTTTCAAAATTAATTTAAATCACCCAAGCAAGTAATTTGCTGCGATTAATCGTCGTCATCCTTAAAATTCGAAAGTGTGATTAATCTAAATAAAACCAATTATCGTCTGACAGCACTGATTTAAACAAACACAAAAATAAAATAAAATATAGGCTACAAAAATATGCATTTACCCAAAACGAAGCGGGGAACGAAGTAAACACTGTTTCAAATTGGAATATAAGAACTTTCAGAGGAACCATCACAACTTTGACGCAGTCCATTCCCCGGATTATTGACAAGTGTGGTTCTGTTTTTGTTGTTGTTGGGTTGTTTTTTTTAGACCCACGGAGGACGTTTGTGGCTTGCTGCAATACAAAAAAAAGCAGACAACACACTGGACAGCACCAGTCAGTCACAGAACAAATATCCAGTATATTCAGTATTATATATACCAGTGACGTGCGGTGAGGTTCATGGCTGGTGAGGCACTGACTTCATCACAGTCAGATTTACAAACATATGAACCCTAAAGAGTATTTTATTCACCATTTGATTGGCAGCAGTTAATGGGTTATGTTTAAAAGCTCATACCAGCATTCTTCCCTGCTTGGCACTCAGCATCAAGGGTTGGAATTGGGGGTTAAATCACCAAAAATGATTCCCGGCGCGGCGCTGCTGCTGCCCACTGCTCCCCTCACCTCCCAGGGGGTGATCAAGGGGATGGGTCGAATGCAGAGGACAAATTTCACCACACTTAGTGTGTGTGTGACAATCATTGGTACTTTAACTTAACTTTAACTTTACACATACAAACTGTAGCACACAAAAAAGCACATTTAATAAAAAAACGTTATGATGGTCTTACCTTTACTTATAAATGAAGTCCATGCGCCGCTCCTTCTGAACAAAAGCATCGATAACTTGTTTATAGAAGTCTTCCTTATCTTTCTTCAGTTTTAAAAGTCTTTCTGTCTCGATGGAGATCTTCCTTTAAGTATTACCTCCTGCTTCGATTGAAAGTCCAGTTTAGAAAACTGTTTTATTTTAGATATGTAATCCTCCATGTTAAAAGTCCAGGCAAGAGGAAAAAATAAACGATCGCTGCTAACTGTTGCTGCTTGTTGTCACTTCTTCTGCAGCCGAGTAGTCGCAGAAATACTCCCTGGGATCACTACCGCCCTCTACCACCAGGAGGCGGGATTACTGCGAGCCTCACACAGTGCGTCTTCGCAGCAGTTTTATGATTGCTCAGCACAAGAAATACGTTACACACATACAGTTGTTGACAAAATACACTGTACATTATATACGGTACCTCAGCTAACTAAACTCTGGAAATGTATAATATAGTTCATATAGCAATACGGTCTCACTGCACAGCAGGCCAGCAGTTAGCCGAGTCATTGCGCAATCCATGGTGAGGCTCAACTCAGTGACGTGCCTCAACTGGCTGGTGACTCACCGCAAGTCTCTTCTCAATATTTGAACGGCAAATGTGAAAATTCAGCGATTTTGAATAAAAAAAAATCTAAAACTGGTGAAGTTAAATGGAAAATAACTTTATAGTATAATCACTGCATACATATAACAATTTTAAAAACAAAATTTCTTTTTAAATTTTTTTTCTTTCCATGATGGCAGGTGAGGCGGGGCCTCACCTGCCTCCCCTGACTGCACGTCACTGATATATACAAACAACCATTATTCACACTGCATTACACAAATCAACCACGAGACTGCAGGGGTCCTCAACTACATTTGTCCAAAAGCAAAAAAAATTCTCGGCACGGTCAGGGGTGTCAAAACGTACGGCCCGAGCGCCGGATCAGGCCCGCGAACAGGTTTTATCCGGCCTGCGGGACGAGTTTGCTAAGTATAAAAATTAACCTGAAATTTTTGAATGAAAGAAACAGCTGTTCTAAATCTGTCCACTGGATGTCGCAATAGCAATTCTTTGTATCTTTGTAGATGATGCTACATATGTACAAAATAAACCACATGATTTTAGGGATTCGAGGAAAATGATCAAACTACATAAATAACATCCATATTTTTTTAATTTGATTGATTGAAAATCAACACCAATGAGTTGACTGATGTACATTATCACATCATTTATTTAGAAAATATAAATAACAACAAATAAAGATAGAATACTATTAACCGCAACATGTAAGTGTAAAAAAAACTCAACAACATTATGATTTGTACAATTTCAGAATTGTGCTAGTTCTATTTCAAACAAAGAAAACAATCTGATGTTGTCTTTATTTTTAAGTTATCGTGCCGTGATTTTACCAGTGCAGCACACTTGGGAGTACATTTTTCTCCATGTGGCCCTTGATCTAAAACAAGTTTGACACCCCTGGTGTAGGCCATAACAAATAACAAATTATATATATATATATATATATATATATATATACATACACATATATACATATATATATATACATACGTATGTATATGTGTGTGTTTATAAAAGAGTGTGTGTGCCCATTTTGTGTTGATCTGTTAAAATAAAGCACATCACGTTTAATAAACAAACATTTGCGTAAATCAGACAAATTGTCCAGCCCCACGTGGATTGTACAATCATTAAAGATAAAGAAGACGCTATGGGTGGATGACTTTTTGTGTTTTTTCTTCCGACACATTATCAGAATCCAGCTATTTTCATGCTTCTAGAATGTATCTCAATATAGGTCATGTGTGTGGTTGGTGTATGTTGTAACCAGTGGGAATTATAAGTTCCAAAAATAAGATCCAATTGACTTACTGTTGCAAACTTGACATTACAAACTTCAATGCCATTGGAAAAGTTGTTCACCAGAAGTAGGTCATCTTCCTCCACGAGCGATAGGTTGCTCCGGGGGGACCACAGACTGTAAATGTAGATACAGGAGTTACTGAATATTTAAAAAGGCATGGAGATGAAGCAATAAATGACAAAGTAAAGCTGATGTGGCCAGGCATTAATAACTAATGGATACCAGTGAGTTATTGGCTGCTCGCTTTGTAATGAAAGTGTCATTGCAAATCAGCAGTTGTCCAAGGTTATTATTATTTATACATAATTGATGGCGGAACCACAAGGAACATGTCTACCCAACCAACACCTTGGGAACAAAGACGTTGGTGTCAACATAGGAAAAGGTCACAGAGGAGAATATGCCCGTGGGCTGAGATTTACAATGTGAGGGGAGGGTAAAGGGACCACATCAATAACACCACATCTGTATACAGACCATGACAAACTAGTAACATAGTATATTGCTACTTTTTACTGCTTGGAACTTGCTATTGCATGCAAACTTGCTGTGTTGGAAATGTCGAAATTTGACCTGTATCTTATGCACTAGATATGATTGTCACTGCTCGTCACGCCACGCCGTACCTTATTTTGAGTTTCTTGGTAATTTTCTGGGTGTAGTTTTAGTTCCTGTCTTGCGCTCTTATTTTGTGGGTTTTCACTTCCTGTTTTTCCTTTTTCTGCAGAAGCTTTACGCCTGCCTTTGAGCACTTATTCTCTCACCTGTTTTCTGTTTGTAATTAGCACTATTTAAGGTTTTTCTGGACATAATTAATTATTTACTGTAGACGATTCTTTCCATGCTGAGCTCAAGTACGCATGTACTTTGTGGACGCCGTCTGCTCCACATTCCTTGTAAGTGTTTTTGCTGTGTTCCAGCATTTTATTTTTGCTTCCTTCTTAGTCTGTCCAGTCAGGGCACACTTCCCTGTTGCTCTCGGTTTTTTATGTTTGTTGAATCATTAAATATCCTTTTTTAATGCACGATGCCTTCTCGTTCACCTGTATTTAAAATCACTACGACCTTGGTCGTCTCTACGATGTCCCGCTTGCCAGAATGTCCCGAGCATGTGATTTTGCAGACGATTATAACGACGAGGAATATGAAAATATTTTTTGGGCTAAAATGGAGACAGAGGCTTCCCAGAGCCCACCCAGAGCCCACCCACCCTGGGCTTCTTCTCCCGCTCAGGTCAAGGGTCAAACGCTCTTCCCATCAAACCAGTGACAGCGTCTGGTATCCGCTTCCTGAGGGGTGGGCTAGAACTGGTAGCTGTGCCACTGGGGAGGCACAGCTGCGTCCAGCCAAGCGGCCACTTTCTGCTCGGCCTCCTACACCTGTGCTACGCCCTGCTCAGGCTTTGCCGCCTGTGCTACGCCCTGCTCAGCCTCCTCTGCCTGTGGTCTGCCCTTCTGCTCCAGCTCTGCAGACACCGACGGTCCAGCTGTCATCATTGTCTACAGCGGGTCTTTCAACGACGCCACCATCATTGTCTTCAGCGGGTCTTTCCACAACGCCGCCATCATTGTCTTCAGGGGGTCTTTCAATGACGCCACCATCATTGTCTTCAGCGGGTCTTTCCACGACGCCGCCATCATCGTCTCCAACGGGTCTTTCCACATCGCCGCCATCAACATCTCCAGCGGGTCTTTCCACAACGCCGCCATCATCGTCTCCAGCAGCTCTTTCCACAACGCCACCATCATCGTCTCCAGCGGGCTCATCGTCACCTGCGCAACCGCACACGGCCCCCTCGTCGGCCAAGAATGTGACGGTTTCATGGACGCACTCCGAGCTATCAGATGCTAGGCCCAGGACCCAGGCATGGTTGCTTACTGCTGTTGGTGCGCCATGGACACTCGCGTCCACCTCCTCGTCGGCCAAGGAAGATGGCGGCGGTCTACTCGTCGCCACCATCTGACTCTTCCCCGCTGGTTGCGAGGACATATGGCCACCCTGCCGTTCCTTATTTTGAGTTTCTTGGTTATTTTCTGGGTGTAGTTTTAGTTCCTGTCTTGCACTCTTATTTTGTGGTTTTTCACATCCAGTTTTTCCCTTTCCTGCAGCAGCTTTACGCCTGCCTCCGAGCACTTTTTCCTTCTCCTGTTTTCTGTTTGTAATTATCACTAATTAAGTTGAGCTTGCGACACCACTGGTTTGTTGGGACATTATTCACTATAGACGATTCTTTCCATGCTGAGCTCAACTACGCACGTACTTTGTGGACGCCATCTGCTCCACATTCCTAGTAAGTATTTTTGACGTGTTCCAGCATTTCGTTTTGTTTCCTTCACAGTCTGTCCAGTCAGAGCACTTCCCTGTTGCTCTCGCCTTTAGTTTGTTTAAAGGCCTACTGAAACCCACTACTACCGACCACGCAGTCTGATAGTTTATATATCAATGATGAAATCTTAACATTGCAACACATGCCAATACGGCCGGGTTAGCTTACTAAAGTGCAATTTTAAATTTCCCGCGAAATATCCTGCTGAAAACGTCTCGGTATGATGACGCCTGCGCGTGACGTCACGGATTGTAGAAGACATTTTGGGACAGCATGTTGGCCAGCTATTAAGTCGTCTGTTTTCATCGCAAAATTTCACAGTATTCTGGATATCTCTGTTGGTGAATCTTTTGCAATTTGGAGGTTCTTCTACCCCGAGTCTGCTTCCTACAACCCAGGCTTGAACAACGAGGCCGGCACCCTCATGGTCTTGGTGCCGTTCAAGCAACAGGATCTACGGTGGCTCAAGGAGATCCTCTACAATGAGAAGAGGGTCAGGAAAGGCTTCTGGAAGCCTCCTCCCCAAATCTGGCTTGGTGACGTCAGTAAAATCCGAGTGCTCGACCCGCACTTTTTGCACCAGACGGCGGAGAAGCTGCTCCGGATCCCCCTGAACCCCAAGAAAAACCAGAACTCGGCACATCCCACCACGGGCATCCTCGCTATCTTCGTCGCTCTCAACTATTGCGACGTGGTCCACATAGCAGGTTTTGGCTACCCCATCTCCAAAAGCATCAATCACCCCATTCATTACTACGGCTATGACACCATGAAGTCCATGAAGCACACAATGGAGACAGCAAAGAAGAAAGCTGTAGGTGGGAAGCGGTGTATTGCGGCAGGTGTTGTGCCGGATAACGCACCCCCGCCGTAGAATGCACCCCTTGACTGTTGTGCCGGATAACACAACATGATACATCACAATTTCCAGTTTCTCTTTTCAACATGTTTGAAAAGGAGTAGGAAGAAGCAGAGCTTATTTAATCCTACCCCTTTTCTTTTACATAACAGTTGCTAAAACTTTTGTTCACTTCCTGTTCTCAATTTATTCACAATACACTCCATAAGTAATCACAATACAAATAAATAAATAAATAATAATTGGTGAAGTAAGTCATATTTCATATGATGAGATAAGTAAGATAGGTTGATTGGCAACACTAAATTGGCCCTAGTGTGTGAATGTGAGTGTGAATGTTGTCTGTCTATCTGTGTTGGCCCTGTGATGAGGTGGCGACTTGTCCAGGGTGTACACCGCCTTCCGCCCGAATGCAGCTGAGATAGGCTCCAGCACCCCCCGCAACCTCAAAAAGGGACAAACGGTAGAAAATGGATGGATGGATGGATGGAGATAAGGAAGATTATTTTGAGAATGAAAGAATGGATGGATGAAATACATTCAGAATGTTTATCATGGTTCTTCTTCTTTGTACTTTGTAATTACTTTAAGTTTGAAGAGTTTCTTCAAGTGGATCATATTAGTACATTGTTTGATTACTTTGCTTAATCCATTCCATAATTTAATTCCACATACTGATATACTGAAGGTCTTAAGTGTTGTACGTGCATACAAATGTTTTAAATTAAATATTTCTCTAAGATTATATTTCTCCTCTTTTTTTGAGAAGAATTGTTGTATATTCTTGGGTAGCAGGTTATAGTTTGCTTTGTGCATAATTTTAGCTGTTTCCAAATTCACTGTCGTGGAATTTCAGTATTTTTGATTCAATAAATAAAGGATTTGTATGTTCTCTATATCCAACATTAGGTATTATGGTGGTTGGACACCCATGTTGTATAAAGTGCAATCCTCTTCCCCAGGTTGGAGTTGGACACATATGTCCTGATTTACTAAAGGTTTGCGTGTTCTAAACATGTGCAAACTTGATAGCACACGCAAAGCTGATCCACTAAATGTGTGCAAAGTGGATAGTGTTTGTTAAGTGAGCAGAATAAGGCGTGCAATCCATTTTGCGTCTCTGTCTTACAGTAAGTCATATGCAATATATATGCTGATCATCAAAACGGCCACAATGCTGCAGGAAAAATGCAAAGACAAATATTATCACGTGCAATGTGATTTATTAACAGTCATCACAGTGTTGCAAGCACTATTTTGGGTTTTATTTAGTAACTGTCCAAACTGACAGTTCCACACACCGCTGCGGGATCAGTGCTCAATGGTGACAATGGACAGATGAGAATCCTCCATCATCCATGTGTGTCTCAAAATTTTTGGATGGTCAAAAAGAAAAAAAAACCTATCGTCTATTCAGCAACCTCATTTTATAGCTTCGAAAGGACTTAAGGGGCTGATTAAAACAAATTCAATTGATGCGTTTGGTGTCCCTTAGTATTTTTTTTAATGACGTTCATCTTTTTTCACATAGATATATATCATTAAAATATTTCTTATATGAAAAAAAACTTATTGAAGTATGCATTTTTGTGTGTTGAGCGGAGTAAGTGCAGCATCTCTCCCATGCACCTTCAGTGGTTAAAACATAAGAAAAAGTGGTGTCAATGTAGATGCACTGCACGGCGGTTTCTAAAATGCCCATAAAAAGTAGTAAATGTCTCTTGCCTGTATGAAAACATAGCAAAATGCCAGAGGCAGGAGCATGATAACATGAATGTGCAGTAAATGATCGAGTTTCTTCGTGGAAATACCCAGTATAGTACACACAAAATCCTCATTTAAATAAAGCGGTCTTCACCACTTTACAATTATACAACCAGTCTGAGTAAACAACACAAAACACGCCCACTAATACTACACACTATTTAATAGATTGCTCACGCTGTTTACCACGTGGTATTTAGTAAATCAGGCCCATACTGTAGCTAACCAAATTCTATGAAGAAGGCAATCTTACTAAAAGTTAAAGTTAAAGTTAAAGTACCAATGATTGTCACACACACACTAGGTGTGGCGAAATTATTCTCTGCATTTAACCCATCACCCTTGATCACCCCCTGGGAGGTGAGGGGAGCAGTGGGCAGCAGCGGTGGCCGCGCCCGGGAATCATTTTTGGTGATTTAACCCCCAATTGCAACCCTTGATACTGAATGCCAAGCAGGGAGGTAATGGGTCCCATTTTTATAGTCTTTGGTATGACTCGGCCGGGGTTTGAACCCACAACCTACCGATCTCAGGGCGGACACTCTAACCACTAGGCCACTGAGAAAAAAAGAGCTTCAGATGTCATACTACCCCCTGCCAATAGAACCGGCCGTGCTACTACATGTGAATGCTTAAAAGTGAGCATGGTAAATGGGTTATATGGTTATAGCGCTTTTCTACCTTCAAGGTACTCAAAGCACTTTGACACCATTTCCACATTCACCCATTCATACACAGATGGCGGGAGCTACCATGCAAAGCCCGACCCATCAGGAGCAAGGGCATAGTGTTACACAACAGACTTGACTAGGGTAGTAGAAGCCGGGTATCTAACCAGGAACCCTCAGGTTACTGGCACAGTCGCTCTCCCAACCGAGCCACGCCGTTAATGACATTATTGAATTGATTAACGTGGACCCCAATCCAATCCAATCCACTTTATTTATATGGCACATTTAAACAACAAAAATGTTTCCAAAAAACAATATTAAAAATAATATTAAAAATAATATTAAAAACAATATTAAAACAATAATCAAATATTATCCTTAGCTCCACCATGACTGAATAAAAAAAATAAAAAAAAAATATAGAACCAATATAAAAACAATATAAAAATAAATATGATTAAAAACGATTTTAAAGGGAAAAACCAATTAAAACAGTAAATAGAAATCAAAATGTATTAAAAAAAAAAAAAACACAGAGGACAACAGAGGACAGAGGACGTGAGTTGTGTGGTCTTGGACTTGGATTTGTTTAAGTCGTTGTTTAACAAGTCGACTTAAACAACGAATTGTGCAATCTACTAATGAAAGTCTCAATCAATCAATCAATCATGTCTGTGTCGACTGTCCATGTGGAATTATCTATTTTGCATTTTTGATATGGAGTTGATGATTGTCGACTTAAAAATTGTTCATTTGATTTGAGAAACCCCTTTTATTGAAATTTCACAGCTATATATTTTATAGCAACTTATATGGTGTTCTTTTGATACTTATTATGTATAATAAGTGCTTGGGGCCTCGATACAACCCCCACTCGGTTGGGAATGTCTAAATTTTACGTGTATCTTATGCAACAGCTATGATGTCCTTTATTACGATAAACTCTCATTTAATATTAAGATGACAATTAAAGATAGCTTGAATTTATAGTTTAATTAATTATCCTATTAGCTCTGGGATTGACTGGCCGGTGGGGGTTCAGGGTAAACTCAGCGAGGATAGCCTTGCACTCTCCAGTGACCTAATTGATTGAGACTTTTATTAGTAGATTGCACAGTACAGTACATATTCCGTACAATTGACCACTAAATGGTAACACCCCAATAAGTTTTTCAACTTGTTTAAGTCGGGGTTCACGTTAGTCAATTCATGGTATAAATATATACTATCAGCATAATACAGTCATCACACAAGTTAATCATCAGAGTTTTGATTGATTGATTGATTGAAACTTTTATTAGTAGATTGCACAGTACAGTACATATTCCGTACAATTGACCACTAAATGGTAACACCGGAATACGTTTTTCAACTTGTTTAAGTCGGGGTCCACTTGACTATTGATTCATGGTACAGATACGTACTATCATCATAATACAGTCGTCACACAAGATTATCATCAGAGTATATACATTGAATTATTTACATTATTTACAATCCGGGGGGTGGGATGTGGAGGGGGGGGGGGGGGTTAAGTTTGGTTGATATCAACACTTCAGTCATCAACAATTGCATCATCTGAGAAATGGACATTGAAGCAGTGTAGGTAGGATATGTACAGCAAGTCGTGGACATAGAGAGAGATTTCAGAAAGCATAAGAATAAGTATCTACATTTGATTATTTACAATCCGGGGAGGTGGGATGTGGAAGGGGGAGGGTGTTAGTTTAGGGTTGAAGTTGCCTGGAGGTGTTCTTTTAGTGCGGTTTTGAAGGAGGATAGAGATGCATACAGGTATATACATTGTCTGTGTCGACTGTCCATGTGGAACGAACTACTGGGGATAAACATAATGGGGATAAACACTCTGGGGAAAAAGTGAGAAAAAAGTAATAATTAATTAATATATTAATTTGAGTGTGAATAATGTCTGTCTATCTGTGTTGGCCCTGTGATGATGTGGTGACTTGTCCAGGGTGTACGCCGCCTTCCGCCCGATTGTAGCTGAGATAGGCTCCAGCGCCCCCTGTGACACCGAAGGGAATAAGCGGTAGGAAATGGATGGATGGCATTTATATCTCATCGTCGAATAACAACAAACCGGATTTAATTGCAGCCCGACACCGCAGATGTTTAAATAGCTGATTTTCCGAGGGTACTTGAACGCTTCATACATTTCGACTGGTGCGTCAGAGAGCATTGACCAATAACAACGTGCAACGATTTCTCCATTGATGACGTATACAGGAAATGCACACAGCCTTAAAAAAACCGCCTTATTGAATAGAATGTTTACATTTTTTACCGACTAAAAAGCACATTTTAACCATTCGGGAGTTATGCAAACGTGGTGTCTTGTTTCAATATGTATTTTGCTCGGCGTTGTGGTGAGATGGGGAGTGTCCTTAAATCCGTATTCCGGTAGGAAGCATTTACTACTCAAAAAGCCATCAAAAGCTGTGTATCTAGTGCTGTATAGTTATAGTTATATATAGTTGGACTGCTCCGACTCGAGAGTACATTAAAGTACGGCAGAAATTAGTTTACAAGTTTATAATGTTGCTAATATAATGCGTATATTATAGGGTTGATGCAGTGTGTTTAAATATCATTCTCGGTTTCCTCAAACACAAAAGTCACAGTTGAATGTTTTTCTGTAGGTGCGGGAAAACCACCTTTGTTTGGCGACTATGAAGCTCAGAGACACTGGCAAGAAATAACCTACAACCTTCCTGTGCAAGAATGGTCAGTTTTAAACCTCGTCAACACTATAGCGGGGGTGTCCAAAGTGTAGCCCAGGGCCATTTTCATTCTATAAATTATCCATCCATTTCCTACCGCTTGTCTATTATTAAAAAACACATACAAAGTGCTGTAAAGTAATGAGAAAAAGTTGCAAAGTTAAAAACTAGAGATGCAGGATGTATTTTTTGTTAGGTTTGGGCACTAATTAAAGGCCTACTGAAACCCACTACTACCGACCACGCAGTCTGATAGTTTATATATCAATGATGAAATCTTAACATTACAACACATGCCAATACGGCCGGGTTAGCTTACTAAAGTGCAATTTTAAATTTTGCGCAAAATATCCTGCTGAAAACGTCTCGGTATGATGACGCCGGCACGTGACGTCACGGATTGTAGAGGACATTTTGGGACAGCATGGTGGCCAGCTATTAAGTCATCTGTTTTCATCGCAAAATTCCACAGTATTCTGGACATCTGTGTTGGTGAATCTTTTGCAATGTGTTCAATGAACAATGGAGACAGCAAAGAAGAAAGCTGTAGGTGGGAAGCGGTGTATTGCGGGCGGCTGCAGCAACACAAACACAGCCGGTGTTTCATTGATTACATTTCCGAAAGATGACAGTCAAGCTTTACCATTGGCCTGTGGAGAACTGGGACAACAGAGACTCTTACCAGGAGGACTTTGAGTTGAATGCGCAGACGCGGTACCGTGAGTACGCATGCAGCTGCGGCTTCCAAACATTTGATCGCTTGCCCGTACGTGCGTGCCGCTATGTGCATGTCACGTACGTAACTTTGGGGACTTTGGGGAAATATATGTGCTGTACGAACTTTGGGGAGGTGAACGGTACTTTGGGCTGTGGGATTGAGTGTGTTGTGCAGGTGTTTGAGTTGTATTGGCGGGTTATATGGACGGGAGGGGGGAGGTGTTTGTTATGCGGGATTAATTTGTGGCATATTAAATATAAGCCTGGTTGTGTTGTGGCTAATAGAGTATATATATGTCTTGTGTTTATTTACTGTTTTAGTCATTCCCAGCTGAATATCAGGTCCCACCCGCCTCTCACAGCATCTTCCCTATCTGAATTGCTTCCACTGCCCTCTAGTCCTTCACTCTCACTTTCCTCATCCACAAATCTTTCATCCTCGCTCAAATTAATGGGGAAATCGTCGCTTTCTCGGTCCGAATCGCTCTCGCTGCTGGTGGCCATGATTGTAAACAATGTGCAGATGTGAGGAGCTCCACAACCTGTGACGTCACGCTACTCGTCTGCTACTTCCGGTACAAGCAAGGCTTTTTTATCAGCGTCCAAAAGTTGCGAACTTTATCGTCGATGTTCTCTACTAAATCCTTTCAGCAAAAATGGTTGCAATATCGCGAAATGATCAAGTATGACACATAGAATGGACCTGCTATCCTCGTTTAAATAAGAAAATCGCATTTCAGTAGGCCTTTAAGGATCATGGCGATGCTGGCGTTTCAGGTGGCTGATAAGGTTTGATGTGTTTAAGCGTGATGTTTTTTTCATCCCCTCCTCGCGGAATGTCGGCTAAATATATGGTGCAAATAGCGCATAAAAAGTATCTGGAAAAGTTAAGAAGTCCCAAACGATCAACGCCATGTTTGTTTACCATGAGCCCAGAGGAAGTTTACCACAGGAGTTGGAGAAAAGGAGCACATGATTTGTTCACCCGAGCACAGTGCGGGTAAACCCGCCGTTTAAAAAAATAATTTTATCGTATTGGTATGATGCCATGATTCCTCATATCGATAATAACTTGTCCGATATTCATCTTCAACCCCTAATAAAAACAAACATTTTACATGCAGGCTGTTTTTTTCTCTTTAAAAAAACTACAATGTTTTGGCTTTGTAAATGAATTATTTCAAAATGGCCCACACATCCTGAATTTTTCAGTGTGTGGCCCTCAGTGGAAAAAGTTTGGACACCCCTAAGATAGAGTAGTATATGCCACATATACTGGTATTTCTCTCTGTTGTCATTGATCTTGTCTTATTACATACAGTATGTGTTTTGATGACTATATGAACTTTTCAGAGTCATCATATCAATGTATTTATGGCAAGTACATGTGCAGGCATAATCCAAAAGACAAAAATACAAACAAGGGTACTCATTTTGTCTGTTATTGTGTTGTGTATTCGTATTCAGTACTATGTATTACAAACTATTGCAATTAGAGAATACCATGAAGTTCCTTTTAAAACGTCAACATTAATACAATAAATTCCCTTTTTGCTATCATTCAGGTACTGTAACACCACCGACAATGAGTTGAACTATTGGGGTCTTGACTACCCTCCTCTAACTGCCTATCACAGTCTGATCTGTGCTCATGTGTAAGTATGTTTTCCACAGTACAACAGCAACCTCACTAGTTTGACTATAGCATCAACCAATTAACTTCAATCTGTCCGCGTATCCAGTATGACATTTATTTTACCCTACAGTGCCAAGATAATAAACCCTGAATGGGTGCAGCTTCACAAATCCAGAGGTTATGAAAGTACATCACACAAGTTGTTCATGAGAACCACAGGTACAGTAGGTCTGAACACAACTTGGGTACATTTCTTGGTGTAGCAAACTATACAGTATAATAAAACATTTTTGTTTCTCTTTCTGTTGCAGTGCTGGTTGCAGATTTACTAATATACATCCCTGCGGTGGTATTATATTGTTTATGGATAAACGATGGCTCCATTAAGAAAAAGGTGAGCCATTTTTTTTGTGAGATCTCGTATATATTGGGATATCTATTAATACAGATTAGGGCTGGGCAATATATCTAGTTTGTAAGATATTAGGGATGTCCCGATCCAGGTTTTTGCACTTCTGATCCGATACCGATATTGTCTTTGCACTTCCGATCCGATACCGATACTGACCGATACTGGCCTATCCGAGCATGTATTAAAGTTTAAAGTTATTTAGTCTACTTAGTTGTCAGAATCATGTTGAAAAGGGTTTTAGTACTCTTGATAACAACTAGCCAGCTGAATTAGGGGAGTTTGAATAATACACAATGGTTGGTAACAAGAAACTGACCTGTTTATTCAAGGATAAACACAAAATTGACAAAATTATACATGACAAACAGAAATGGCATCAATGAACTAGGGCTGGGCGATATGGCCTTTTTTTAATATTGCGATATTTTAAGGCCATATTGCGATACACGATATATATCTCGATATTTTGCCTTAGCCTTGAATGAACACTTGATGCATATAATCACAGCAGTATGATGATTCTATGTGTTTTGATTGATTGAGACTTTTATTAGTAGGTTGCACAGTGAAGTACATATTCCGTACAATTGACCACTAAATGGTAACACCCGAATAAGTTTTTCAACTTGTTTAAGTCGGGGTCCACTAAAATTGATTCATGATACAGATATATACTATCAGATATATACTATCATCATAATACAGTCATCACACAAGATAATCACATTGAATTATTTACATTATTTATAATCCAGGGTGTGGAGGGGGGCGCCTGATGTAAGTGTCAAAAAGACAGCCAAAAGAGTTTGATATGAGAATAAATCTAAAGTTAAAATATAGGGTAGAAATGCACCCATTTGCAGGAAATGTAGTCTTGATTTTCAAAATGTTCTTTCAAGGCTTACATGTCTACATTAAAACATTCTTCTTCATACTGCATTAATATATGCTACTTTTAAACTTTCATGCAGAGAAGGAAATCACAACTAAAAAATTCACAAATTTTTTCATACGGTGTTGATGTGGAAATGTTTGCCTCGGCATTTTGATGGTGTGGACGTGTGGCACTGAATGGAGATAAGCGTCTCGACAGACGTTACAATATTTGAACAATGATGACGAAAACTGTTTTCTCTGTCGTGTCCGTGTGTCGAAAATTGTCATGCGCTTATTTTTTTATTTGATGTTGTGCGTGGCATAGATTTGCCGTGCGCAGAGGACGCTTGGGCAGTGCGTAATTGCGCAGGCGCGCACCTTAGAGAGAACGTTGGTCACACGGCTGCGCTAGCATCATAGCTAACGTTAGCCATGCTGCTACCTCTCTGTTGGGAGAGGACGTATACATGTGACGTATGACGTGACGTATGACGTGACAGTATGTGACGTGTGTAAGAAGGTGCGCTTGCTGTCTGTGAGAGGGAGACACAGAAAAGAGTGAGAAGAGCCTATCGTGTAATGCCAGCAGCTAAAAGCAACTGCGTGAGAATCCACAGACCTGTGGATGTGTTGAAGGTGTGCTGGAAAATGCGGAACGAAAATTAGGGAGCAGCAGAAAAGTGGAATGTATTATTTAAATCGGTGTGTTGGAAAACACGGACCGGAGTTTTTTTTAAACTGGATCTGGATCGGCATTTTCCCATGCCTTGCCGATACGCATTTTTTGGCAAATATCGGCGGCCGATCCGATCCAAATATTGGATCGGGACATCCCTATAAGATATATCGACATATTTTTACACAAGATATGAATTAAGAAAATATCGTAATATTGATATAATTTATTTCACGTTAAAATGACCAAACACCGCTTATTTGTTGTGTTCTTTGTTCTCCTCCGCTTCCCACTCCCTCTTAAAACTCTATGGGCTACTAAACCTCCTTCCAAGAGTGCTTGCACGTACAGTATAAGAACATCCATGATTGGTTGGTTGTTTACTATGATGAGTCATGATTGGTTAAGATTAGAGCAAAACATTAGGGACAGGCCAATCAGAGGCAAGATAGGGCGGGTCATGGAACCAGGAAGGGAAATCACAACAGACATGCACAGCCCAAATGACGACGAGAGAGTCGTAGAAGTGAAGAGGGAATATTCAAGTGGGCGATTTATATTATTAAAAAAATAGTGGAAGATGGCAGAGGGATTCTCTTCTTTAGATTTTTCTTTTAGCGATGTAGACGACGTCCAGGAAACCCACACTGCGTCTACCTGGCCACATTTGGACAAATGTATGCGTCTGGATAAAACATTCATTTGAGTTGTTTACCATGTAAGCCCAAATCAAAACTGTTCTCCAGTTGCCAAGCCGGGCATATTTCGCACGATAAATGCTGCCAAAAATGTATGTCAAAGTGAGGAAGATCATAGCTGCACAATTAAGTAAAGTCACTTACTTGGCGCTGACCAGAATCATATGTGTGTGACAGTCCATTACATCGTCGACTGGGAATTAAAAAGTGCCTGCCTGCAAAAAGAAATGTTATCTGAGTTTGATACATTTTGTATTATTTGCACAGCTCGGTTATTTATTTTACGTAGAAAGAATATTTTTCTATTTTATTTATGTTATATAATTTTGTGCTACTTAAACAGTTTATTTTGTGTGCTGTTAATACCCATCTTGACTAACTGGCTTAATAAAAGTGCCACTGACTGTTTACAGTACACTTGTCTTTCACTTCAATTTCACTGAATATCGCTCAAAAATGAATATCTTTACATGTGTGCTTGTGCATATTGTAACGTCTGTCGAGACGCTTTCACCGGAAAATATATCGAATATCGTGTTTAAGTAAAAATATATCGAGATATACCTTTTCGTCCATATCGCCCAGCCTTAATATAGATACATAATAGACATCACTTAGGGATTTGTTAAGCCATTATTGACCATTAATATATACAGTTAGTCAACATATATTTAGTCTTTTAATTTCTGAGGTGTATCTATGATTTCTGACCAAAAGGCACTGGGTTTGATCCCACCTGGGCGTCATAGACACTCTGTAATGCCCCTTAATCAAGACAGACATTTTTTACAGGTGCAAGTAAAGTATTATTTAAAAAAAAAAATCCTCATCTTATAAGATAAGTCACTATATTAGACACATCTTAGTTGGATGGTTTGTGGCAAGGTTTGGCTTTAGAGAGCAATTAGAACTGATGTTACAAAGAAAATACTTGGGCTTCCTATCCATTACTTAATCATACAAACATATTTGTCCCCAGGTTTGTACTCTGCTCTGCTTTCTGATGTATCCAGGACTACTTCTAATTGACTACGGACATTTCCAGTATCCTTTTCTTTTCTTAAAATGTTAATGTATTACTTTAGCTTTCAATTACAAACTATTCATCAATCACCTACAACTTTAGGTGGCAATAACAACCCAGAAGTGAATTTGAGGGTTAAATGTATTTACTATGTATACAGGAGAGGTCAATCTCCAATTAATAGTCAGTTACAGTGTCAAATCTTTGCTATCATGATACCTTTATAAAGGCAATGTTTTATTTAACATTTTAGCATTCATACTAGGCTTGTACGGTATACCGGTATCCGCGCCCGTGTCGAAGTCACGTCATGACATTGCTGGTTTTACGAGCAGACGAGCATGTTCGGTCGCACACAATCACGGAGTACTTGCAAGCAGACACAGAGTGTTGACAGAAAGGGAGAACTGACGCATTTTGGCTTAAAAACTAACGATAACACTGAAATGCCCTCAGGAAGAGATGCTTTAAAACATGGCTAGCTAGCTAGCGGCTAACGTCCATCCGCCGTCTGCAGTTTTTTAGCTACTTCTAAATCACTAATCCTCGCCTCCATGGGGAGAAATAAAGTACGTTTCTTACAAGTAAGATCACCCCGGCAGGACGAGGAAAAGCTAAACATGCTTCACTACACACCGTAGCTCACCGGCATCAAAATGTAAACAAATGTCATGGGTGGATCTACACCTGACATCCACTGTAATGATATCAAGTACAGGAACGTATCTAGTCGATAGTACTATGATTACGTCGATATTTGTTTGCATCACAACATCTTCTTTTTTAAAAATGTATTTTATACTTATAAACTCAGGAAATATATCCCTGGACACATAAGGACTTTGAATATAACCAATGTATGATCCTGTAACTACTTGGTATCGGATTGATACCCAAATTCGTGGTATCATCCAAAACTAATGTAAAGTATCAAACGACAGAAGAATAAGTGATTATTACATTGTAACAGAAGTGTAGACATAACATGTTAAAAGAGAAAGTAAGCAGATATTAACAGTAAATGAACAAGTAGATTAATAATTCATTTTCTACCTCTTGTCCTTAATAATGTTGACAAAATAATAGAATAATAAATGACACAATATGTTACTGCATACGTCAGCAGACTAATTAGTAGTCTTTGTTAGTTTACTTACTACTAAAAGACAAGTTGTCTAGTATGTTCACTATTTTTTTTAAGGACAAACTTGCAATAAGAAACACATTTTTAATGTACCCTATGATTTTTTGGATAAAATAAAGCCAAAAATAATAATTTTTGTGGTCTTCTTTATTTAGAAAAGTACCGAAAAGTATCAAAATAATTTTAGTACCGGTACCAAAATATTGGTATTGTTACAACACTAATTCATACACATCAAAGTGTAAATAGGATGTATAGCTGTGTACAGGGTTGGGCAATATGGTAAAAAAAAGTTTTTTTTAATTTCATCATAAAATATTATCTGTGTCATGTATGTGTTTGCAGAATGAGGAGGGCAGTAAATATTTTCCCTCCAAAAAAGTACCTGATTTTAAGTTTTACGGCAGTACTTTGTGGGTGGTGTGGCTCAGATGGGAGAGCAGCTGGCCAGAAGCTTGAGGGTTCCTGTTTCGAATCCAGCTTCCGCTCTCCTAGTCACTGCTGTTGTGCCTTTGGGCAACACACTTCACCCACTTTGCTCCCAGTGCCACCCACACTGGTTTAAATCTAGCTTTAAAATGTAGATAATGGGTTTCACAATGTAAAGCGCTTTGAGTCTCTCGCGAAAAAGCGTAACATAAATATAATTCACTTCACTTCACTCACCCAGACTTGACATTAAAACTAGTGCGGTCAATTAATGCATTTAAAAAATATATAAATAAAAAAGATTATCACACATACAGTATGAATATTTTATTAATCACGATTAATCGCAGTAAATTACTTGCATGTATAATTTAAATTAACTGAAAGGGAATTTTGCCTAAAATTCAAAATCCCTATGTGAGACAAGAACACATGTTGTTCTTGTTTTATGCATTCTAAATCATTAATAAATGCTAGTAAAAGTCAGCCAACAATGCAGGTAATGAGGATTTCATTTATTCCGCCTATAAAGTCCTCTAAAAAAACAACATGTTATATAAATGCTGTAAGTATATATGTAATCTCGTGCCAGGCACATTCATGAAAACATGTAATATTTACCATATCTTGGTCATTTAAAGCATAACCGGAACATTTTGACGGCGCATACATTTTATAGAGCACATCGCAACATTCACTATTTCTTTCAACAATAACAGCTACTACTAATCATGGCAGACTTCATGAGAGCCAACTACGACTACTCTGAGACAAATGAGGATCCAGAACCTTGCATTTTTGAGCCTGAATATACAGAGGATTAACTACAAGTTTTAGACGCTTGACGCCAAGTAGAGCTAGCTCTGGTGAAACACTACCCCGAATTAGGTCTGAAAACCTTTGACAAGTTCACTTAATGTCCGTCGCCGACCAATAGGACCTTTCTAAGTGTAAAATGCGATCCGCCTTGATGACGAAGTATTTTATTTTGAAAGTAAAACAATACTATATTTTGTGTTTGTGCGGGACTTCCTGTCCAACACTAGCAGATTTTAGCTGAATTGAACAGATTTTTTGCGGTGTCCGGAAAAAATGTAAGTTTTGCGTATATTTAGCGCTGGAATGCGGAACGACAATGGCATGACGGTGACGTTCCGCGGGCGGTGGAAATTGACACACAGACTTGAATAATAACAGAAAGAGTGCGCCGGCACACGTGTACCGGTCCGTGACTGTCGCGCATTCAGTGGAAATTCGGGGTAAACATCATGTAGCAGTACTGCTAAGTGTTAAACAAGAAACACAAACTATGAAAATATTGCAACAATCACTTACTGTACAATGTCTGCTCTGACTGGGATGCCGTTTGATGACTCAAGCTGGATCTGCTTATTACTCAGATTCTAAAACTTGCAGCTCATCTTCCATATATCCATGCTCAAAAGTATACGTTTCTGGATCATCATTTGTCCCAAAGTAGTCTTTGTTGGCTCGTGAAGTCTGCCATGATCATTCGTGTTGTTGTTGAAGGAAATAGAGTATGTTGCGAGGTCTTTGTAGGTGGAATTTGTAGTTTGTATTTTTTGTTTAGCACTTAGAAATACTGCTATGCTACATAATGCTTAGGGTTGGTTTTACTCAAGTTGCATCTGCTTATCACTCAGTTTCTAAAACTTGAAGCTCATCATCTGTATATTCCGGTTAAAAAATATTAGGTTCTGGATCATCATTTGTCCCAAAGTAGTCTTTGTTGGCTCTCGTGAAGTCTGCCATGATTATTAGTGTTGTTGTTGAAGGAAATCGCGTATGTTGCAATGCGCTCTGTGAAATCTATGCGCCCATGATTAAAAGTTCTGACAATGCTTAAAATGACCAAAATATGTAAATATTACGTGTTATTATAAATGTGCCTGCTACTACTTTACATATACAGTTACAGCATGTATATAAAACATTGTTGGATGTTTTTTAGAGGACTTTGTAGGTGGAGTAGATGTAATCCCGATTACCTGTATCGTTAGCCGCCTCTTGCCAGCAGTTTTTTACTAGTTAAGATGCACAAAAACGAGAAAGACGTGTTCTTTTCTCACATAGAGATTGCGAATGACTATGAAATTCCCCCAAAAGTGCAGTTCCCGTTTAAAGACCAAATGAGGCTACAAACAAAATCTTGTTGAGGGCCACAAAAAATTTAAGGGTCTAGGACAGGGGTGCTCACACTTTTTCTGCAGGCGAGCTACTTTTCCATTGATCAAGTCGTGGGGATCTACCTCATTCATATATATAATTTATATTTACTTATTTATGAAATATATGTTTTTGTTAACAAGTTAAAGGTGTTTAATGATAATGCAAGCATGTTTAACACATATAGTTAATATTGTTAATAAATTAAAGGTGTTTAATGATAATGCAAGCATGTTTAACACATAGTTAATATTGTTAATACATTAAAGGTGTTTAATGATAATACAAGAATGTTTAATACATATTAGTTAATATTGTTAATAAATTAAAGATGTTTAATGATAATACAAGTATGTTTAATACATATAGTTAATATTGTTAACAAGTTAAAGGTGTTTAAAGATAATGCAAGCATGTTTAACACATATAGTTAATATTGTTAATAAGTTAAAGGTGTTTAAAGATAATACAAGCATGTTTAACACATATAGATTCCTTTCTTTCATGAAGACAAGAATATAAATTGGTGTATTACCTGATTCTGATGACTTTTGCATTGATTGGAATCAGACAGTGGTGCTGATAACGTCCGCATTTTCGAATGGAGGAGAAAAAAAGTCCTCCTTTCTGTCCAATACCACATGAAAGTGGTTGGTTTTTGGCTTGTTATTTGTCCAGCTTCCGTACTCCTTTGTATACACTTTACAAGAAATACATTGTCGGCAAACTCCGTAGCTTGCTAGCTTGTGCACCCCAGCTTTCTGAGACTTTTATTTTGTTAGCGCAACTGTGCAACTGTGCAGTCGGTCTTTGGAGTTTTGACGACAGGTACGGCGCCAGAGTCTGTTGAAATAAAGTGTTTCTCGCCTTCCTGCCGGTAATTTTAATGGGCTGGCAGCAGCCAGCGTCATCTCAGAAGACCTTCGGGTGCCGTGAATGTCAATCAAGTGACTAAAGTGACGTCATAGTGAAGATTTATGATCGCTCATTTTTAGGACTATTTTTTTAATGCCTGGCTGGTGATCGACTGACACACCCTCCGCGATCGACCGGTAGCTCGCGATCGACCGGTAGCTCGCGATCGACGTAATGAGCACCACTGGTCTAGGACCATATAACAACCTGCGTCGTAGATGTAGCCACTTACGGTTAAGGTAAAGGAGCATGTGTAGTCAAGTGACTAAAGATAAGTCAGTTAAGCTAGAACTAGCCAGCACCAGGCTGGATAATTCCTGTACGCATAGCAATTTTCTTAGAATAACACACAACTCACATAATGTGTTTTCTGTTGTGAATGTGTCTGGGGTAGATATGCATTCTACTGAGGTGGCAAATCATGATGCGTTCAGTCGATCGCAGCATCAAGCAAACAATCTGAAAATTCCCGTCGTATCAATTCCTAGATATGGTCGAAACTATTTAAAGTGCACTACGTATAATAAACGCAACATTATTAATATTGCTACTACGGATAATTTCAACAAAAACTCGTCAAAACAGCCCAATACTTATAATATGGGCTTTTTAAACATAAGATCATTGTCTCCCAAAACGTTATTAGTTAATGAGGTCATTAGAGACAACAATCTTAACGTAATTGGTCTTAGCGAAACCTGGCTCAAACCAGACGATTTTTTTGCGCTTAATGAGGCATCTCCTCCTAACTATACGAATGCGCATATAGCCCGCCCCCTTAAAAGGGGTGGGGGGGTCGCACTAATATACAATGAAAACTTTAACCTTACCCCTAACCTAAATAATAAATACAAATCGTTTGAGGTGCTTACTATGAGGTCTGTCGCACCGCTGCCTCTCGATATGGCTGTTATCTACCGCCCCCCAGGGCCCTACTCGGACTTTATCAATGAATTCTCAGAGTTCGTTGCTGATCTAGTGACGCACGCAGACAATATAATCATAATGGGGGACTTTAATATCCATATGAATACCCCATCGGACTCTCAGTGCGTGGCGCTCCAGACTATAATTGATAGCTGTGGTCTTACACAAATAATAAATGAACCTACGCATCGCAACGGTAATACGATAGATCTAGTGCTGGTCAGGGGTGTCACCACCTCCAAAGTTATGGTACTCCCGTATACTAAAGTAATGTCCGATCATTACCTTATAAAATTCGAAGTTCTGACTCATTGTCAACAAACTAATAATAATAATAACTGCTATAGCAGTCGCAACATTAATGCTGCCACAACGATGACTCTTGCTGACCTACTGCCTTCGGTAATGGCACCATTCCCAAATTATGTCGGCTCTATTGATAACCTAACTAACAACTTTGACAATGCCCTGCGCAAAACCATTGATAGTATAGCACCGCTAAAACAAAAAAGGGCCCCTAAAAGGCGCACCCCATGGTTTACAGAAGAAACCAGAGCTCATAAATTATCATGTAGAAAGTTGGAACGCAAATGGCTTGCGACCAAGCTTGAGGTTTTCCATCAAGCATGGAGTGATAGTTTAATATCGTATAAACGCATGCTTACCTTAGCTAAAGCTAAATATTACTCAAATCTCATCCGCCTCAACAAAAACGACCCTAAATTTTTGTTTAGTACAGTAGCATCGCTAACCCAACAAGGGACTCCCCCCAATAGCTCCACCCACTCGGCAGATGACTTTATGAATTTCTTTAATAAGAAAATTGAACTCATTAGAAAGGAGATTAAAGACAATGCATCCCAGCTACAACTGGGTTCTATTAACATAGATACAACTGTATCTACGACGGATACTGTCTTTTTGATGAAATAACATTAGAGGAACTACTACGGCGTGTAAGTGGGATAAAACAAACAACATGTTTACTTGACCCACTTCCTGGGAAACTTACCAAGGAGCTTTTTGTATTATTAGGTCCATCAGTGCTAAATATTATAAACTTATCACTTTCCTCTGGCACTGTTCCCCTAGCATTCAAGAAAGCGGTTATTCATCCTCTGCTCAAAAGACCTAACCTTGATCCTGACCTCATGGTAAACTACCGACCGGTGTCACACCTTCCCTTTATTTCGAAAATCCTCGAAAAAATTGTCGCACAGCAGCTAAATGAACACTTAGTGTCTAACAATCTCTGTGAACCTTTTCAATCCGGTTTCAGGGCAAATCACTCTACGGAGACAGCCCTCGCAAAAATGACTACCGTATTTTCCGCACTATAAGGCGCACCGGATTATTAGCCGCACCTTCTATGAATTACATATTTCATAATTTTGTCCACCAATAAGCCGCCCCGGACTATAAGCCGCGCCTACGCTGCGCTAAAGTGAATGTCAAAAAAACGCTGCGCTAAAGTGAATGTCAAAAAAACAGTCAGATAGTTCAGTCAAACTTTAATAATATATTGAAAACCAGCGTTCTAACAACTCTGTCCCAAAATGTACGCAAATGTGCAATCACAAACATAGTAAAATTCAAAATGGTGTAGAGCAATAGTAACATAATGTTGCTCGAACGTTAATGTCACAACACACAAAATAAACATAGCGCTCACCTTCTGAAGTTATTCTTCATTCGTAAATCCTTCGAATTCTTCGTCTTCGGTGTCCGAATTGAAAAGTTGCGCAAGCGTGGTATCCAAAATGGCCGGTTCCGTCTCGTCGAAGTCATCGGGAGTCAGTGTCGCTGTTGTTCTGTGAATCCTGCCTTCCGGAAAGCTCGGACCACAGTTGTGACCGAAATATCTGCCCAGGCATTTACGATCCACTGGCAAATGTTGGCGTATGTCGTCCGGCGCTGTCTGCCCGTCTTAGTGAAGGTGTGTTCGCCTTCGGAGCTGTGTGAAAAAAGCCACCCGGCCTCTTCGCGTAAACTTCCCTTAACCACTCGCTCATCTTTTCTTCATCCATCCATCCCTTCGAGTTAGCTTTTATGATGACGCCGGCTGGAAAGGTCTCTTTTGGCAAGGTCTTCCTTTTGAATATCACCATGGGTGGAAGTTAGCATGGCAAGCTAGAACCACAGTGAAGGATGACTTCTCATTCCCTGTGGTGCGAATATTCACCGTACGTGCTCCCGTTCCACAGTGCGGTTCACAGGAATATCAGTTGCTGTGAAATACGGTAGTAATCCGTGTGCGGATGGAGAGATTGCGTCTTTTTATGAACCGGATCGCTTAGTAGGAGCCATTTTGTGGTCTTTACAGATGTAAACAGGAAATGAAACGTACGGTGATATCCGCGCGTTTTTTCTTCTTCTTCCGGGGGCGGGCGGTAGCTTACAGTAGAAGAAGAAGCGCTTCCTGTTCTATGGGGGCGGGTGCTTACCTTGGCGGTTGCTTGCGTAGAAGAAGAAGCGCTTCCTGTTCTACCGGGAAAAAAGATGGCGGCTGTTTACCGAAGTTGCGAGATCGAAACTTTATGAAAATGAATCGTAATAAAGCGCACCGGGTTATAAGGCGCACTGTTAGCTTTTGAGAAAATTTGTGGTTTTTAGGTGCGCCTTATAGTGCGGAAAATACGGTAATGATCTACTGCTAACTATGGATTCTGATGCGTCATCTATGTTGCTGCTTCTTGATCTTAGCGCTGCTTTCGATACCGTCGATCATAATATTTTATTAGAGCGTATCAAAACACGTATTGGTATGTCAGACTTAGCTTTGTCGTGGTTTAACTCTTATCTTACTGACAGGATGCAATGCGTCTCCCATAATAATGTGATCTCAGACTATGTTAAGGTAACGTGCGGAGTTCCTCAGGGTTCGGTTCTTGGCCCTGCACTCTTCAGTATTTACATGCTGCCGCTAGGCGACATCATACGCAAATACGGTGTTAGCTTTCATTGTTATGCTGATGACACCCAACTCTACATGCCCCTAAAGCTGACCAACACGCCGGATTGTAGTCAGCTGGAGGCGTGTCTTAATGAAATTAAACAATGGATGTCCGCTAACTTCTTGCAACTCAACGCCAAGAAAACGGAAATGCTGATTATCGGTCCTGCTAAACACCGACATTTATTTAATAATACCACCTTAACATTTGACAACCAAACAATTACACAAGGCGAATCAGTAAAGAATCTGGGTATTATTTTCGACCCAACTCTCTCCTTTGAGTCACACATTAAGAGTGTTACTAAAACGGCATTCTTTCATCTCCGTAATATCGCTAAAATTCGTTCTATTTTATCCACTAGCGACACTGAGATCATTATTCATGCGTTCGTTACGTCTCGTCTCGACTACTGTAACGTATTATTTTCGGGTCTCCCTATGTCTAGCATTAAAAGACTACAATTGGTACAAAATGCGGCTGCTAGACTTTTGACAAGAACAAGAAAGTTTGATCATATTACGCCTATACTGGCTCACCTGCACTGGCTTCCTGTGCACTTAAGATGTGACTTTAAGGTTTTACTACTTATGTATAAAATACTACACGGTCTAGCTCCGTCCTATCTTGTCGATTGCATTGTACCATATGTCCCGGCAAGAAATCTGCGTTCAAAGAACTCCGGCTTATTAGTGATTCCCAGAGCCCAAAAAACGTCTGCGGGCTATAGAGCGTTTTCTATTCGGGCTCCAGTACTATGGAATGCCCTCCCGGTAACAATTAGAGATGCTACCTCAGTAGAAGCATTTAAGTCCCATCTTAAAACTCATTTGTATACTCTAGCCTTTAAATAGCCCCCCTGTTAGACCAGTTGATCTGCCGTTTCTTTTCTTTTCTCCTCTGCTCCCCTTTTCCTTGGGGGGGGGGGGGCACAGGTCCGGTGGCCATGGATGAAGTGCTGGCTGTCCAGAGTCGGGACCCGGGGTAGACCGCTCGCCTGTGCATCGGCTGGGAACATCTCTGCGCTGCTGACCCGTCTCCGCTCGGGATGGTGTCCTGCTGGCCCCACTATGGACTGGACTCTTACTATTATGTTGGATCCACTATGGACTGGACTCTCACAATATTATGTCAGACCCACTCGACATCCATTGCTTTCGGTCTCCCCTAGAGGGGGGGGGGTTACCCACATATGCGGTCCTCTCCAAGGTTTCTCATAGTCATTCACATCGACGTCCCACTGGGGTGAGTTTTTCCTTGCCCGTATGTGGGCTTTGTACCGAGGATGTCGTTGTGGCTTGTGCAGCCCTTTGAGACACTTGTGATTTAGGGCTATATAAATAAACATTGATTGATTGATTGATTGATTGATAGTCAAAATGAACCTGTGGGATTCTGCTTTTATACGTGATTAATACTGTAATTTGTTTTGTGATCAATTGCATGTATTAACACGTTAACTTTGACAGCCCTAATTAAAAGATTCATTATTATAATATTGAACTTAACAGTACCAGGTACAATGCAGTGAGTCTTGGCTTTGCCCTGTGGGCTGTTCTGGCTCTTGGACTGGGCTGGGATGCACTGGGCTCAATGGCTTTCACAATGGCTCTCAACTACAAACAGATGGAACTCTACCACGCTCTGCCGTTCTTCTGCTACCTCCTGGGAAAGTGTGTCAAATTGGGCCTGAGAGGTCGAGGGTGAGTCTTTTTATGTCTCTCCAATGCTGTGCAAGTGTTGCGAGTGATGAGTGTAGAATTTAGTTTCTTGTAGTCTGTTATGTGCATTCTGGGCTTGTGGTTACAGCTAGAAAAGCAAGCTGAAAAATATTTGTCCATAATAGATTCTTCTTTTGCCTTCATGTTGTTTTGACCTTATGTCACTTGGTGTAAGAAAGCTCAGTTCTCTCAAGCACCACAGAATTACTGAGGTAATCAGATTGGATGCTGTTACTCGTGTCTGTTTATCTAGTAACAATGTTCCAAGGACATTTCAAACAAATGGAGTGGCGGATTAGAAGGGTTGGTGGGAAGATATGTCCAGATGACATTTTAGCCATGCCCAAACTTTTCAGCTATGCTTATGTGTGCAGCTTCACTAGCAGCTTCCCAGCTACAGCTGACAAGATCACTGCAGGGTATGACCTACACTGAAGACTCAAAGCTGATGTGTGGCTTTCACTGCATTCCTCAAAAGGAAATCAAATCCCTAACCAAGGGCAGCCCAACTACCGTTGTGCCTCAGTTTTTGTTATTCATCCGTTCTCAAGGATTTGTTAAAAAACGGAAACAAATTTGGAAGTCCAAATATTCTTCTCTAGACACCCAGAAATGTTAACACAGAACACTTTTTATAGAGAATAAATTATTCATAGAGCACAACTTGTAGGCAAGGCAAATCAAAGTGCATACAATTTACAAGAATATGAATAAAATCATAAATTAAAATAAAATCCTCATCAAAATGTTGAGTGTAGATAAAATAGTTTAATTTGTATATTATCTGTTAATGGCTGAGCTTTTATGAATCATTATAACAGGATGCTCACATTTCATTCATTTAATGCTTTTTTTTTAAATTACTATTTTTGTGTGACACTCTTCTTTTTTTAGGTTGTTGCTGTTTCTGAAAGTCGCTGCTACAGTGCTGGTGACTTTTGCCCTCTGTTGGCTGCCCTTCTTGTCTGACCCTAGCCAGGCCTTGCAGGTGCTCAGGAGAATCTTTCCCGTGTCTCGAGGCCTATTTGAGGTACAACAGTTGAAAGAAAAGCGAGAAACCCACATGTCACAGATCTAATCTTTGCACCAAGAAAGCCTCTGTACTTTTATTGCACTTGTCTAAGAATTGTGGTTTGAAAACTAATAGGTTTCAAACAAATAAACAGGAGGACACGTGTGATCACATAACAACATTTCCAGGGAATTACATTTTATTCCCGAGAAACTTCATGCATTTGAAAAAGAATAATTGAATTGAAAGATACTGGAATGTTTTAATGAGAGGCAAGCAATGGTTCCTTGTGTCCTCCAAACAGTTCCATGGTAAACACAGTTAAGTCCTTCAGTCCGTCACTGATCAGAGAAGGATAACAAGAATCAAATCTGAGAAAGGTCAGGGGATCAGTTACACTCTATCTCTAGGAAGTGAAAGGATATGAGGAGAGTGTGGAGATGGCTTATTCTGAAATCTTAGATGTAAGGTGTAGGTTCTCATCAGTACTGTTCTAGTTTGACATTCTAGGGATTCTTTTAGCTAACAAATCTTATGGCCAGTCTGTATTATTGGCTGATTAAAAGAGTGGTACAAATTCATGTCAGACAAAGAATGCGCTTCAGAAAACATGTAACAGACTCTTGGTGACTGAAAAGTTTCATAACTTTCATTTTGCATAATGATGTGGCGTGGTACGGAGTGGCTCGGTTGCTAGAGTGCCCGTGCCAGCATTTTTATAGTCTTTGGTATGACTCGGCCTGGGTTTGTACTCAGAACCTATCGATCTCAGGGCGGACACTCTAACCATAGCACTTTGCTTCTAAAACTTATTGCTCATCTTTGGGTTTGGGCTCAAAAATATAAGTTTCTGATCATAATTTTTCCCAAAGTAATCGTTGTTGGTTCTCACAAAATCTGCTTGATTAGTTAGCATTGTTGTTGATGGGGAAGGGAGCTGTGGTTCTTAACGCTACGTCACGGATCACGTGAATGGCTTCCTCATTAACTCTCAAAATGGCTCGAGAATCTCTCTGAGGTTGATACTGTTTTGGTCATATCTATTTATTTGCAAAATGTAAAAGTATTTTGATGTCATAAATCAGAAATATATGTTAATAGCTTCAATATAGAGGCAACTTGTTTTTCCACTCTACTGTTACTTTAAAGGCATATAGTAGAGCTGGTGCCTCAATCTACGTGCACATTGCGTTCCACGGCCAAGCACATAACCCAAAACACTGGTATCTCAAATCAGCCTATTAAAATGTATTACAATGAATTTAATCTGTGCTTGACCCCACCCCATACCCCCACAAAAATAACACAATTTAAAATGTCTTAAAAAAAAAAAACTTGGACAAAAAATATTATTTAAAAAACATTACCATAGCATGTAATACAAACAACTACAGTAATCTTTCTAAATGTAATAGTATTGTACAGACATTTTTTAGAGGACCGGACTAATGCGGTGTCTCCTTTGGGCTGCTTCTTCGTCTGCTTTTATTAGTTATTATAAGCTACTAGTTTCTACATTTCTCTTGTGACATCTGGCAACACTGTCCATTGTGTAACAAAAGGAGCTAGGAAATCGCTTATTAAGTTCCGCAGAGGCGTATTTGAGTGATGAAGCAGAAAAGTCAGTGTTGACAACAAGTGATATGTATGTCTGTGTACCAAAGCTAATGCTCGACCATCCAGTTTGTTGAGTCAAAACTAGATAGAACTAACTGAAGCACGTCAAACACAGCATCTGAAACTTTTCAATATTTTTATGTATAAATGTTCATCGTTTGGATGTGTGTGGCTGCATTTTGCGAATGCTGGCTGACTTGCCGGTTAGGCTGCTAACAGGTAGGATGTATTTTCAAGTTTGTTTCTCTAAATTTGTTTTTCCACTTCCTTTATTTTGCTAAAAAAAAATGTTGTTCCGATTAGTATGGTTAGAGGGCCAGGATTGTATCGATTTCTTTGTTTCTTGTGTAAACGAAGTTGGAACAACAACGTGTAATAGTATATTATCCCTTTATTGCTCAAACGGCACAGCCCTGTTACAAATATTACTTCAACCGAGAGTGAAAATACTCGTAACTCAAGGTATGCTTGCAATTTAAAGCAACACAAAAAGCTGCGAGACAGCTCTAATCTCACATTGCTCGTAAGTCTTTGTAGTGCATTCAAATGAATATGGGTTGAAAATGATTTGCAAATCATTGTATTCCGTTTATATTTACATCTAACACAATTTCCCAACTCATATGGAAACGGGGTTTGTACCATGGAGTGTGGTCTGAAAGGATAAACACGGTAAACCGAGGGAACACTGCACACAGACATTTCTTACATGGGTAACCAACACAAGATGCCAGAGACTGTGATGACACTCAGACAGGCTGCTGGGGGAACATTGTCCTTAACTGTGAAATTATGTGTGCAAACATACGCTTTGTGTAAAGGGGTGTGAAAGTTTGTTGGGGACGGCGTGATGTGGTGTGGTGCTTGTGGCAACTTCTGGGAGGGAGCGGTTGTAAGTTTACCCACTGAACTACATTCTGGCATCTCAGATTGCTGCCCGCTCACAAAAAAAATGGCACCAAATGCTTCTCCCTGTGAAATTCCAACATAGCTTATAGGTGACGGTGCAGCACCAATTGCTGAAGAGCCTGCCCCCCTTCCTGATCATGTGTTGCCTTCAGGTGGTGTTCAAAAAAATTCCCATGGTGGTTATTTGGAGAGAAAACAGAGAGGGCTGTAGTTTAGACAGCGAAACATTGCACAACCCTTTGCTGACGGGGCTGCCATGAGGGTCTACACAGCTGTGTTGTGAGCAGCTGTAGCATGGAAGGGAGACAGAAATAAGATGTCTGGTTGTGGCCCGACACTAGAGCATTTGTAGATTATAATAACCAGATCACATTTTATTAATTTGGAAGTGCTAAAATCATTAATGTAATAATTTGAAATATGTAATCTATTAATGTATACATGTATTACTTTCACTGTGTTTTTGTTTTGCAAATTGTCTCCAACTCGTTAGACACAAATTAAGTTTCTCTGGGCTGAAGGAAATTACTATTTCCTCAGCTGACATTTAATCAGCAAATTAATGAATTAATTTCTAAACTCAAAATCTATAATCTGAATTATTTACACTCTGGCCTAGCATTTACAAATAAAACTGTCTAATTCTTAATTCATTCTTCCTTGAAAACGTTCATTATTACATTATGTTCTATGGTTGGTCTGTAACTGCTGGTCAAGGGAAAACTACTCTCTCTACATGACTTTTGATCTTATGTCCCACAGTTTAGAAATAAGTCCCATGTTTTTCGGAGAGCGTGTTACTTACCATACATGTCTGAACTGTACTTTGAAACCTGTGTACTAGGAATGTTCCCAGGAATTAATTTTTCCCTTTCCGGAAGGGAATGTATGTCACTTATTTGCTTTCTTTCCAAATTGGACATCAGAGTCATATAGTAATTGAGTTTGCAAAGACATAATGACATGTTAAAAAAAAATAGAGTATATGAACAATAAATGGTCATTGCAAAATGTATTGCACTAGTTAAATGTTCTTGAATGTGATGACAATCATTTGGCCTGTCATCACAGGCGGCGTGGCTCGGTTGGTACAGCGGCCGTACCAGCAACTTGAGGATTCTTGGTTTGATGTGAATGGGTGAATGTGGAAATAGTGTCAAAGCGCTTTGGTGGAAAAGCGCTATACAAGTATAACCCATTTACCATTTATCAGTTGTCATTCAACCAAGTTGTGTACTTGTGTGGACAGGATAAGGTGGCCAACACATGGTGCAGCTTGAACGTCCTGATAAAGATTAGATCCATTCTGTCCGGTGACTTTCAACTCTACCTCAGGTAATCCGTACATCTGTTCATCAAACCTAATCTTCTCCACTTATTCTTCTTTCTGTGATTTGTCTCTTTCTTCTATTCAACCTACCTGTCTTATGTCGTGAATCCTTTTGGTGGGAAAGCCAAGCCTGCCCAAGGGTGTGAATACTGTGAACGAGTGAGCTAGGAACATCTTGTGGGGACCCTCTGAACATGAAGTCAAAGTTGTTTTTAGAATGTGGCGACAAGAACTTTGGTGTTGCTCTTGGAGTTACTGAAAGGAGGTGTGTCAAAACAAAGGTTAATCCTTAATGTCTTTATGATACAAGTTGTCCTGAAAAAGAACCAGGTGTCAAATAAGCATCACAGGAAGTTTTTGTATTTACTATTTGAACAAAAGCCGACATCCTGTAAATCACTGAGAGGAAACAGTTGATGTAACAGTTGTGTCATGGAGGATTGTGTTTAAATAGCTCAACACCCTAAATATAGGTCATATGTTTCCTGCATGAGCATGATTCTGCCAGACTGTTAATTCCTTGGCTCAAGTCAGACCTCCTTGACTGTAGTGAATTTTGAATTTCAAACAAATGAAAAACACTCCTGTCTTTTGGCACTGTATTTAAAATGTACGCAAGTACATAGACTTAATCCACTCTCAAACAGAGTGAAATGCCACGCTTATTCACAAGACACTTGCCGTTGTTTAGAGTGAGCATACTAAATTACCGCACGAGAGTAGTTCCATGTCTGCTCAACTTTACACAACTATTTTCTATTTCTGAAGCACAAACACGTTGTTGCCCTGATACCTCAGCCAACTGACAGACCACTCGACACATACTACCACCTAATCACACTCCTCTCACTCCCCCACAGCCCACCCCCAGTAGGTGACAATTGAAGGGTTAAACTAATGGTCCCGAGAGAGGGGTCCAGTGTTTTAGTGCTCTTTTCTTTGTAGCTAGAACCTTCACTACAGGGGTAAATAAAATAGAGGATCTACAGTCAAATGATACTGTCAATGATCAACATAGTCAATGTTTGGAAATTGATATCTACTAATTGCTCTCCTGATGTGAAGCCTTGTCAACAGATTTTGTGATTCTGGAACAAAACTTTTTTTCTTACAGTAGAGCCAACATCGGTAACTTGCTGCATCTCAAGACCGATACCGATAATGTATTTGATAATACATATATATTATTAATTTTGATTTAACTGTACCTGTGGATATTTTTATTATTCAAGTAATTGTATTCTCAGGGTATTTATTTACTTAGTCCGTTGCAATAATTAAATGCTCTCAGAATAATGACCTGAATGAATGAGAATTTCCATACGCCTGTTTCCGAACATTTTGGGATTTATACCCTAAAATCATTCAGGTACATTAAAGGTTGGCTCAAGAAGTTGCAGACTAACAAAACCACCTCAGGGTCAACCCGAGCTGTAGGCAAAATGTGATGTAACTGGAGGTTAGAAAGACTCAAACAAAGGTGGATTTAACAAACTGTACATGGGGATTTCTACTGACAAACGGCAGTATCTTTAACAATGCTAAAGGGTTGGTCTTTCAGCAATATAATTTTAATAATGAAATCACAGATCGCTTTAGCCACTGGTTTTTCATTAGCAAACTTTTGCCATTGGAACAAGCACCACACCATTTCTTTGCAACTGGGCTTTTAAAACATGTGCTTTTCTTCCATTAAGAAGGTCAAATGTGTGAAATTCCCATCGACAGTTTTTCATGCTTTTTTTTATTGCCAAAAGTTCAAACTGTGATATATTTGTCAAATATCTGATTTTTACACATTTTCAATCGGTATGCATGATCAAAAGCTGTATTGTAAAAGTCCCCTAACCATCTGATGCAGTTTGCAATTTACAATAGCAATTTTAATTTTCCATGGACAATCCTTGCTTGACACTTGAATGTTTGTCCAATCTGCGCCCAGTTGAATGACATTTACTATGTATATGCACGGTCACAAGCTGGCATGTCAAATCATGTAATGTGAGCTGAGATTGTGCACCAGTATTCATTTAATGTGGAAAATCAGATTTAAAATCTTCAAATCTTTGTAAAATCTCATCAGATCAGGCTGGCAATGTGTTGTGCTGATATAGAATATTTTCACAGTTTGGTCCCTTGGAATGAATCTGAATCATCTGAATATATGTTTTGATTGGGTTTTTATGTTTGTTTGTTTTCAGTATGGCCTGCACTATTTTAGCAGTCTTACCATCCTGTATCCAAGTGTTGAAAAAACCCACCTTCTGGCAATTTAAAGTGGCTATGGTGAGTGATTTAGGCACAGTCATCCATCCATCCATCCATCAACCCACTTACACACCCATCCATTGATCCATCCATCCATCCATCCATCCATCCATCCATCCATCCATCCATCCATCCATCCATCCATCCTGACAAAACCTACCTTCTGGCAATTTAAATGGCCATGGCTCGTGATTTAGGCACAGTCATCCATCCATAACCCCCTTAAGTTCACACATCAGAATCAGAATCAGCTTTATTGTCATTACGCAAGGTAACGAGATTGAGGCCATTCCATACAGTGCGATGTGTGCATGCTAGAAAAACAATGTGCAAATATATAAAAATATAAAAAATGTAGAAGTGCAATGAATATGGTGTGAAATGAATATATACATGAAAAAAAACAAAAAACAAAAACAGGGTGGTTGGTGGAATGGGTTATTGCACCGAAGAGAAGGCAGTTATGAGGGACAATGGGGCAGTCCGTTCAGGATGGTTATGGCCCTGGGGAAGAAGCTGTTCTTTAGCCTGTTTGTTTTGGTTTTAATGCACCTGTAGCGCTTCCCAGAGGGCAGCAGGTGGAACAGGTCAGAGCCAGGGTGGGTGCTGTCCTTGATGATGGCACTGGCTCTGTTGAGGCAGCGGGAGGTGTAGATGTCCGTCAGAGAGGGGAGAGGGCGGCCGATGATCTTCTGAGCCGTCTTGACCACTCTTTGCAGCCTCTCCCTGTCTGCTGCAGTGCAGCTGCCGTACCATACCGTAATACAGTAGGTCAGCAGGCTCTCGATGGACGAGCGGTAGAAGGTCAGCAGCAGGTCAGGCTTCAGGTTGTACTTCCCGAGGACTCTAAGGAAGTGTAGCCGCTGCTGAGCCTTCTTGATGATTGATGTGGTGTTGACTGTCCAGGAGAAGTCATTAGAGATGTGGACTCCAAGGTACCTGAAGGTGTGGACCCTCTCTACACGCTCGCCGTTGATGTAGAGGGGGGCAGGGTCGGTGCTGCTCCTCCTGAAGTCGACGATGATCTCTCTGGTCTTGCTGGTGTTGAGAGCGAGGTTGTTCTCCGAAGACCAGGCCGTCAGCTTCAGGACCTCCTCTCTGTAGGCAGCCTCGTCACCCCTGGAGATGAGCCCGACCACTGTGGTATCGTCGGCGAACTTGACGGTAAGGTTGTCACTGTGGGCCGGACTGCAGTCATGGGTGTAAAGGCAGTAGAGGAGGGGGCTCAGCACACAGCCCTGTGGGGAGCCGATGCTCAGCGTGCGGGAGGATGAGAGGTGCGGGCCAAGTCTCACATTCTGGGGTCGGTCCGTTAGGAAGTCCCTTATCCAGGCGTTTGTGAGAGGGGGGAGGCCAAGAGTGTCCAGTTTATTGCAGAGTCTGTCCGGGATTATTGTATTGAAGGCAGAGCTATAGTCCACAGAGAGCATCCGGACGTAGCTCTGCTGCTGCTCCAGGTGGTTCAGAGCAGAGTGGAGAGCAACAGCGATGGCGTCCTCTGTGGACCTGTTCGCCCGGTATGCGAACTGGTGGGGGTCGAAGTCTGGAGGGATATGGTCCTTGATGTGCTGGAGAACAAGTCGCTCGAAGCACTTCATGATTACCGGAGTGAGGGCCACTGGTCGGTAATCATTCAGGCTGGTGATGGGAGACTTCTTCGGCACCGGGATGTAGATGACTTCAGGCAGGATGGGATGACTGCCTGAGCCAGGGAGAGGTTGAAGATCCTGGTGAGGGGGGGAGCGAGCTGGTGGGCGCACGTCCTGAGCACCTTTCCAGGTACTCCGTCTGGTCCGGTAGCCTTCCTGGGGTTCACAGCCAGGAGCACTCGTCTGACACTGTGCTCCTGTACAGTGAGTGGAGTGGCGCCGGAGCCCGGTGGGGGCGGGGGCAGGGCTGGAGCAGATGAGTGTCGCTGGGGGGTTTCGAAACGGGCAAAGAAACAGTTAAGCTCCTCTGCCAGTGTCGCACTCTGATCCGCAGTTGTCATATTGCAGCCTCTGAAGTTTGTGATGTCATGAATGCCCCGCCACACCTCCCGTGAGTTTTTGCTGGACAGATGGGACTCTATGCACCTCCTGTGGTCCGCCTTTGCTTTTTTAATCCCTCTCTTCAGGTCGGCTCTAGCAACACTGTACAGTGCCCTGTCCCCTGACCTGAAGGCTGCGTCGCGGGCCCTGAGGAGTGTGCGGACCTGGCTGGTCATCCAGGGTTTCTTGTTGGGGTAAACCCGGATGGTTTTTTCCACAGTCACATTCCCGATGCAGAACTTTATGTAGTCCAGCACCGTTCCTGTGGCTGTCTCCAGCTCCTGTTGTTGGAAGAGGTCCCAGTCTGTGTGTTGGAAGCAGTCCTGAAGTTTGGGGAGTGCATAGTCAGGCCAGGTCATAACAGTCTTTGTGATAGGCCTGGCCTGGCGTCTGATGGGGGTGTAGGTAGGAGAGAGCAGGAGGGAAAGATGGTCTGACTGTCCAAGCTGGGGGTGGGGTGTAGCTCTGTACGCGTGCTTTATGTTGGTATACACGTGGTCCAGGGTGTTCTTGCCCCTTGTAGAACACTTCACGTGCTGGTAGAACTTAGGGAGTACAGTCTTCAGATTGGCCTTATTAAAATCCCCTGCTATGATATGAACACCGTCGGGGTGGGCCCGCTGCTGTTCGTTGACGGTGTTCAGCAGAAGAGAGAGCGCTGTGTTTACTTTGGCGTCCGGTGGAATATACACAGCCGTGATGATAACAACAGACAGCTCTCTCGGGAGAAAAAAAGGCCGACATCTAACAGACATGTACTCCACGTCCGGGCAACAGTGCTGTTCAGTGATTGTCCCGTTGTTGCACCAGTTCTCATGCACGTAGATACAGAGCCCCCCTCCTCTGCTCTTACCGGAGTCCTTAGTTCTGTCCCGGCGGAGCAGAGTGCGTCCGGCTAGCTGCATGCTAGCATCGGGTATTTCCGGGTGAAGCCAGGTTTCGGTGATAATCATCCATCAAACATCCATCCATTCACCAATCCACTCAATCATCCAGAGCTTTTCCAATGCTGATGTCAAGCCAAAGGCAGACTACACGGTGAAATTGTCGCGAGTGTCCATTATTGAGTAATTTTGCCTGTTTCCGTCATTGAAGTATTCTAATGTTAAGTGAGTTGCAATAATACATATACTAATACAGTGGTACCTTGATTTCCGTTATTAATCTGTTCCAAATGGTTTAATTGCAAACCTAAACAAATGTTTCCGTAGCAAACAGTGTCCTGTAAATCTAATAATCTGTTCCAGACATCCAAAAATAATAACACAAAGCACATTTTTTTAGAAAACATTTGTTTTTTACGTGCATATACAGTAATTGATGAATGAAATGGATAAATGACCATGAAATACCATTTTAACCTCTATTGAAGTTGGCGGCAATGAGCGAACGCCACCCCTGTATTTTGAAGCTAATTATCTTTTAAGTTCATTGCATTTCCCACGATGTTTATCAAAGTGTTGGCACTCGTGTCACATTCAAAAACACACAGAGAAGGGCATTGTGCTCACACGGCTTTGTTTATGTCAACTGATGTAATTGCAAGCATGCGCGCAAAAGTTTTGCTCTACAAAACTACAAAGCAAAGCCAGTAAGCGCCATATATACCCTTGATTGTTTTGCTTGACTTACCCTAGCCTTGCGGTTCATTTAGTGACTCGATTAGACTATTACTGTACAGTACAGAAATGATTTTGCTCCATGGTCGGTTATTTTGCAATCATACTAAATAAAGTAAAGCAGATCACCAATTACAGTTAAATTGTACAAAAAATGTTTCGCCAAAAACTTGGATGCATGCCAACTGATGTACCACTGTATACTTTCTTAAAAGTCCACTATTATCGTTTAGTAACAATTAAAACTTCTGTCCCTCTAGGTCAACTCATCACTGGCATTCTTCCTCTTCTCCTTTCACGTCCACGAGAAATCCATTCTCTTGGCTTCCTTGTAAGTATAGCAAAAATACAAATTGAATTATCCCCTAAGAAACGCTGTCAATCTTCTACACCAGGGATATTCAACACAATTGTTTTCGGGCCACATTTCCAGAAAGCCAATCGCCGATGGCCGGACTTCTCCCTTCACTATTATTCGTATTTTGTATATTTAATAGAACCGGCATTATCTACTGTTATTAATTTATGAAATTAATTGGTTCTTCAACAGGATTTGAAAATCGAAAAGTTTGTATAGTGAAGCACATTTCTCAATAAGAAACAATGTAAATATGAATAATGGGTTACAGCCTTGACACAATTTCCTATTTTAGTTAAGGTTTGTACACTTCCAACACAATATAAAGTGCTATAAAGTATAGTATACTGTATATCAAACAAACTTAACAAGGAGGTGATGAATCAATTTTTTCTCTATTAACAAGCCAAAACAACAACGTCAAGTTGAGCTGTTTTCTGTATGCGCTCCTCTGCCAACACGTGCGCATACACACAAGTCACTTTGGGGCCTTCACAATTGATCAGAAACCACAAAAATCCTTAAATTTAACAACCATACAGCTACAATAATAAACATTTGAAAATTCTAATCTACTAAAATTACATTAACATCGTTAAAGAAGCGGCTCACAAGAGGAGAGAAAGAAGCAGACAAAGGGGGTATAAGGGGGAGGGGCTGTCTATATGCTCTTGGAAGAGACGTCGCTGAACGAGAAGTAGTCTTCTCTTCCTCCGTAAAATAAGTCCGCTTTGGCAACTTTTTCCAGAAAAGTGGGTTTTCATCACCGTTAAAAACTTCCTGTGGTACGAAGCCAGCTTCCTATCTCTTCAATACCAGCAGCAAGTACAAAATGACTGTCAGCGGGACACAAAATTAATAAATGAAGCGTTCGTACAGCAACACCTCGCTAGTGTTACCATATCTGAGTTACTGTGTAGAAATATGGGGAAATAACTACAAAAGTACACTTCATTCACTAACGGTGTTACAAAAAAGGACAGTTAGAATATTACATAATGTTGGATATAGAGAACATACAAACCCTTTATTTATTGAATCAAAAATACTGAAATTCCATGACATAGTGAATTTGCAAACAGCTAAAATTATACACAAAGCAAACTATAACCTGCTACCCAAGAATATACAACAATTCTTCTCAAAAAAAGAGGAGAAATATAATCTTAGAGAAAAATTTATTTTAAAACATTTGTATGTACGTACAACACTTAAGACCTTCACTATATCAGTATGTGGAATTAAATTATGGAATGGATTAAGCAAAGCAATCAAACAATGTACTAATATGATCCACTTCAAGAAACTCTTCAAACTTAAAGTGTTTACAAAGTACAAAGAACAAGAACCATGACAAACATTTTCAATTTATTTCATCCATCCATTCATTCATTCTCAAAGTAATCTTACTTCTCTCATCATATGAAATATGACTTACTTCACCAATTATTATTGTTAAATTATTACTATTATTTATTTATTTATTTTTATTGTGATTACTTATGGAGTATATTGTGAATAAATTGTGAACAGGAAGTGAACAAAAAGTTTTAGCAACTGTTATGTAAAGAAAAGGGGTAGGATTAAATAAACTCTGCTTCTTCCTACTCCTTTTCGAACATGTTGAAAAGAGAAACTGGAAATTGTGATGTATCATGTTGTATGCTTGCATGTTCGAAATAAACTCAACTCAACTCAACACCTTAGTTACAGAAATCACATTATGAAAACAATTTGTAACTTCCATAAAGGATAGGACTTACAGGTGCGTGTTGAAAAACTCCTCCGTTATGTAAATCACAAGTTTGGACTCCGCAAGGTTAAAATGGTAATGCAAATGATCTGCCAATGTGTTTACAATGGTCCAAGTTCCTCTCTACTCTGTTTTTAAGATTTAGCTGCAAAAATGTTTGTTTCCCAAGATTTTAGCTGAACTTGGGGGCAGATATGGTGTTATTCTCGGTCCGCTAGTTGAATAGCCTTGCTCTGCACATTTGCAAAATGACTTTTTTTTTGCTCTTTGTCATCACATTCAATTCAACATTGTCATAAACTTGAGCTGTGTGTGCTCATGTCAGCCATATTTCATCAGATAACATATGTGTTGTTCATGACTATTATATAAAGGTAGAGGGTAAAGCCATGGGTACATTCAAGAGCAGAGGATCTGTGCTCCTCTATTAATCTAGATTAGAGTAGATTGTTGCTTTATTAACTATTGAGTTATATTTCCCACCTGTCCCCCCTAAATCAATCAGTAATGCATGTCTAGGGATTAGGAAAGAATGGAAGGCAGCAGCTTGGGGCGGTGTTTGCGCAGGATCAATTATTGGGCTGTAACAGGATCGCCAACAAGCAGTGACTGTAATTATGGGATCAGGGACTGGTGGAAAGTGCCCCCCTTGGAGCAGTAGAGTATACAACATCACTTGTCAACACTGATGCAAGCAGCCAGCGATTAACTTCACACAGTAACGCAGGGGCAAAATATTGTTGTTCCTTTTGAAATATGACACTTGCTGTGACATGTTTCGATCACTTATTGTACATACCAATTATGTTACTGATCAAAACTATAATGGTTAATCAAAGAGTGACTCCCATGTGAGGAGACAATAGTAACCGATTTATGTGGATAATGTATCTTGTCATTAGTTTAATATTACCAACACGTGTAGCTGCTGACATTTGATGCTGACCTAACACTACCCCAAATCCTTTACTGTACAGTGTTTGACAGTGTTGATAACCTGCTTATGTTGATCTTTTTTTAGGCCTGTCTGTTTGTTCCTGAATGACCTTCCACTAATGGCCATTTGGTTCCTACAGGCTTCAACATTCAGGTAACTCAAAATGTGGATTTGGAAGTACAGTACTTATATTTCTCATTGATTGTATTTATTTAAAGGGACCTGTGATGATTTTATTCTATATTTAAACTTCCTTATGTTCTGTGATGCAAATTTTGCTCTACAGTCACTTTTATAATCTGTCTGCAATATCTGTTTCTGGAGGAGTTACCCAATTACAAATGAAACCATGCCCCATCCTCTTCAAAAGTATCATATTTTATCTTTTGAAAAAGTACACCGTTTAAATATATATCTTGAAGCTGTCACTGCTATTTGATTTCCAGGCACAGTCGGAAAGAAACTTTATAGAATAGAATAGAAAGTACTTTATTGATCCCTGGGGGAAATTCAGCACCACAGTTCGCTCACAATAGACAGTAATAATAATAAATAATATAATATATATTATATATCCATCCATCCATCCATTTTCTACCGCTTATTCCCTTCAGAGTCGCGGGGGGTGCTGGAGCCTATCTCAGCTACAATCGGGCGGAAGGCGGGGTACACCCTGGACAAGTCGCCACATATAATGTATAAATAATATAAATATATTCTACATATACTCTACGTTTAAGTGCAGTCAAGGAACATATGCATTAAACGTACAGATCCAACTGGTCACAACATTAGGTACACCTGCACCTTTTCCGATCAATTGCCATTACATGTTGTACGTCGGTGTTATTATGCGCATGCCAAAATTAGATAAATTGTCAATGAATTTTACTTGTATAGCGCTTTTGTACCTTCAAGTTACTCAAAGCGCTTTGACATTATTACCACATTCATATACTGATGACGCGGCATCAGGAGCAACATGGGTTTTAAAAGGAAACTGCACTTTTTTTGTAATTGTGTCTATTATTCACAATCATAAGAACACAAATGTTTTTTTAATGCGTTCTAATTCATAAAATACATCAACTATGCGGCAGCTAACAATGCAGCTAATAAAAGTAGTCTATTGCGCCCATAAAGCTCTCTAAAAACATCCAAAAACTGCCAACACTCCATTTACATCTCGTGACCTGAATATTAACCAAGTATTAGAGATATTGGTATTATAAACACTAACACAGACAAACTATTTTTAGCTGTGCAATGATCATCCATCCATCCATCCATCTTCTTCCGCTTATCCGAGGTCGGGTCGCGGGGGCAGCAGCTTAAGCAGGGAAGCCCAGACTTCCCTCTCCCCAGCCACTTCGTCCAGCTCCTCCCGGGGGATCCCGAGGCGTTCCCAGGCCAGCCGGGAGAGATAGTCTTCCCAGCGTGTCCTGGGTCTTCCCCGTGGCCTCCTACCGGTCGGACGTGCCCGAAACACCTTCCTAGGGAGGCGTTCGGGTGGCATCCTGACCAGATGCCCGAACCACCTCATCTGGCTCCTCTCGATGTGGAGGAGCAGCGGCTTTGCTTTGAGCTCCCCCCGAATGACAGAGCTTCTCAACCTATCTCTAAGGGAGAGCCCCGCCACTCGGCGGAGGAAACTCATTTCGGCCGCTTGTACCCGTGATCTTGTCCTTTCGGTCATGACCCAAAGCTCATGACCATAGGTGAGGATGGGAACGTAGATCGACCGGTAAATCGAGAGCTTTGCCTTCCGGCTCAGCTCCTTCTTCACTACAACGGATCGATACAGTGTCCGCATTACTGAAGACGCCGCACCGATCCGCCTGTCGATCTCACGATCCACTCTTCCCCCACTCGTGAACAAGACTCCGAGGTACTTGAACTCCTCCACTTGGGGCAAGATCTCCTCCCCAACCCGGAGATGGCACTCCACCCTTTTCCGGGCGAGAACCATGGACTCGGACTTGGAGGTGCTGATTCCCATCCCAGTCGCTTCACACTCGGCTGCGAACCGATCCAGTGAGAGCTGAAGATCTTGGCCGGAGGAAGCCATCAGGACCACATCATCTGCAAATAGCAGAGACCTAATCCTGCAGCCACCAAACCAGATACCCTCAACGCCCTGACTGCGCCTAGAAATTCTGTCCATAAAGGTTAGAACAGAATCGGTGACAAAGGGCAGCCTTGGCGGAGTCCAACCCTCACTGGAAACGTGTCCGACTTACTGCCGGCAATGCGGACCAAGCTCTGACACTGATTATACAGGGAGCGAAGTGCCACAATAAGACAGTCCGTTACCCCATACTCTCTGAGCACTCCCCACAGGACTTCCCGGGGTACACGGTCGAATGCCTTCTCCAAGTCCACAAAGCACATGTAGACTGGTTGGGCAAACTCCCATGCACCCTCAAGGACCCTGCCGAGAGTATAGAGCTGGTCCACAGTTCCACGACCAGGACGAAAACCACACTGTTCCTCCTGAATCCGAGGTTCGACTATCCGGCGTAGCCTCCTCTCCAGTACACCTGAATAGACTTTACCGGGAAGGCTGAGGAGTGTGATCCCACGATAGTTGGAACACACCCTCCGGTTCCCCTTCTTAAAGAGAGGAACCACCACCCCGGTCTGCCAATCCAGAGGTACCGCCCCCGATGTCCACGCGATGTTGCAGAGTCTTGTCAACCAAGACAGCCCCACAACATCCAGAGCCTTAAGGAACTCCGGGCGGGTCTCATCCACCCCCGGGGCCTTGCCACCGAGGAGCTTTTTAACTACCTCGGCAACCTCAGCCCCAGAAATAGGAGAGCCCACCTCAGATTCCACAGGCCCTGCTTCCTCATAGGAAGACGTGCTGGTAGGATTGAGGAGGTCTTCGAAGTATTCTCTCCACCGATCCACAACATCCGCAGTCGAGGTCAGCAGAGCACCATCCCCACCATACACGGTGTTGACACTGCACTGCTTCCCCTTCCTGAGGCGGCGGATGGTGGTCCAGAATTGCTTCGAAGCCGTCCGAAAGTCGTTTTCCATGGCTTCCCCGAACTCCTCCCATGTCCGAGTTTTTGCCTCTGCGACTGCTGAAGTCGCAGACCGCTTGGCCTGTCGGTACCTGTCCGCTGCCTCAGGAGTCCTATGAGCCAAAAGAACCCGATAGGACTCCTTCTTCAGCTTGACGGCATCCCTCACCGCCGGTGTCCACCAACGGGTTCTAGGATTACCGCCACGACAAGCACCAACTACCTTGCGACCACAGCTCCAATCAGCCGCCTCGACAATAGAGGCGCGGAACATGGTCCATTCGGACTCAATGTCCAGCACCTCCCTCGTGACATGTTCAAAGTCGTTCCGGAGGTGGGAATTGAAACTCTCTCTGACAGGAGACTCTGCCAGACGTTCCCAGCAAACCCTCACAATGCGTTTGGGCCTGCCAGGTCTGTCCGGCATCCTCCCCCACCATCGCAGCCAACTCACCACCAGGTGGTGATCGGTAGAAAGCTCCGCCCCTCTCTTCACCCGAGTGTCCAAAACATGAGGCCGCAAATCCGATGACACAACTACAAAGTCGATCATGGAACTGCGGCCTAGGGTGTCCTGGTGCCAAGTGCACATATGGACACCCTTATGTTTGAACATGGTGTTCGTTATGGACAATCTGTGTCGGGCACAAAAGTCCAATAACAAAACACCGCTCGGGTTCAGATCCGGGCAGCCATTCTTCCCAATCACGCCTCTCCAGGTTTCACTGTCGTTGCCAACATGAGCATTGAAGTCCCCCAGTAGAACGAGGGAATCACCCGGGGGAGCACTCTCAAGTACTCCCTCGAGTGAATCCAAAAAGGGTGGGTACTCTGAACTGCGGTTTGGCGCGTAAGCGCAAACCACAGTCAGGACCCGTTCCCCCACCCGAAGGCGGAGGGAAGCTACCCTCTCGTCCACCGGGTTGAACTCCAACGTACAGGCTCTGAGCCGGGGGGAAACAAGAATTGCCACCCCAGCCCGTCGCCTCTCACTGCCGGCAACGCCAGAGTGGAAGAGAGTCCAGCCCCTCTCGAGAGAACTGGTTCCAGATTCCTTGCTGTGCGTCGAAGTGAGTCCGACTATATCTAGCCGGAACTTCTCCACTTCGCGCACTAGCTCAGGCTCCTGCCCCCCCAGCGAGGTGACGTTCCACGTCCCAAGAGCTAGCTTCTGTAGCCGAGGATCGGACCGCCAAGTGCCCTGCCTTCGGCTGCCGCCCAGCTCACATCGCACCCGACCTCTATGACCCCTGCTATGGGTGGTGAGCCCATTGGAGGGGGGACCCACGTTGCCTCTTCGGGCTGTGCCCGGCCGGGCCCCATGGGGACAGGCCCGGCCACCAGGCACTCGCCATCGTGCCCCACCTCCGGGCCTGGCTCCAGAGGGGGGCCCCGGTGACCCGCGTCCGGGCGAGGGAAATCTGGGTCCTTGTTTTTTATTATTCATGGAGTGCAATGATCACAAAGAGCTAAATAGCTTATGCAGCTACAGTATTAATATACTGTGCTGCTGCTGCTGCATCGCCTCCGAGTTGGTGAACGTTAATTCTATATTCTAAATCATTCCTCTAACTTGTATAGTAGAAGGTTGTTGCCATAAACAGAGAAATTGGTCAACTTTGACATTGAGCTTAGACCCAGTGATGGCGAGAAAGACACGGAAAAACGCTTGTTTGTGGCCACAATTTAAAAAAAATAAAAATCCCACCTTTCGGGAGGATTTTGATTAATTCTTTATCTAAATGGGAATGTATGAACACCCTATCAGTTGAAATCCCAGTGAGAGCAGACATTGTACAGTAAGTGGTTGTTTTATCACGTGCATAATTTGGATTTCTGTTTAGCACTTAGCAATACTGCGACAGTACATGATGCTTAGTGTTTCACTAAAGCTGGATCTGTTTAGCACACAGCTTGTAAAACTTGTAGCTCAAACTCCTTGTAACCAGGCTTAACTATTTAAGGTTCTGGATCATCATTTGTCCCAAACTAGTTGTGGTTGCCTCTCATAAAGTCTGCCATGGTTAGTAGTGTTGCGATGTGTCTGTCAATCAATAAATCAATCAATCAATCAATCAAGGTTTATTTATAAAGCCTTAAAAAAATAATCCACATCTCTGTGACGTCACAACGTAGACAGACTGCTAAACCCTGCGAACAGAGGCATCCAAAACTGTGTGCAAGCATGAAACGTATGATTTGATGCCTTGGTATTGTTTAACACGAGTATCCAATATTGTAACAACACTAGTAAGTCAGAAAAGATTCAATTCATCATAGGTCCCTTTTAATATAATTTATTTAACACCATGTATTTTTTTTTTCATTTAATCTATTATTAAATATGTTATTAAAATAACATAATACCATAATTTAAGTTGGTCAATCCTGCACTGTTTAATAATAATTTAGATGTCCTTATGAAGGTCATTTAAAAAAAAATAATGATGTCTTAAAAATGGCTTGATTCAACCACATTTAATGAGTCCAGGAGAAAAACATCTGAGAAATAATTAAGTGGTGTCATTCAGTTTCAATTCCAGCGTCCAAACATATGTCATGACCTGGTTAATAGTCGGCCCAGTCCACATAAATCTGTCACTTATTCTTTTAGGCTTTGGTTGTGTGTATCAAATGGCAAGTAATAGTATATATAGTAATAGTCTTTAAACTGTCAGTGAGTTGTGGGTTAAGGTGAGGAGTCCGTGTGGAAAGACAAGTAGTGTTTCAGGTGCTACGTCTAACTTTCACCAGCTGTTGTAAAATTCTTCCGGCAGCTCTAATTGTTGTGTGTGTGGTTTAGTATAAGGATACATGGGGATTACCCGACATAGCCAGAATGCCTGCTGTCTAAGTGTGCATTGTATAGGAACAAGAGGTCATTCTCTGGTTTCTCAGTACAGTCTGACATGGGACATAATGTGCATCCTCTTTTCTCAGTTATCTAAAAAAATACATCTTTTGTTTGCATAATTGGCTGAATGAATACTTCGTGCAAAACAGGGAGAGCATACAATGTAACCAGTCTATTTTAATTGATTATACATTTCGAAAATGTTTAGCTCTTGAATGGGGCTTTTTTTGTTTGGATAGAAACATAAATAATGGCTGTTCTGTTGTCAGTGTCGAGGTTTTTGATAGTCGGGGTGTTGTGCTGTTTAGTATGAGTCAACTGTTGTTCTTGTCTAGGCATCGCCGATAAACTAAGATAAGCTTAGTATAAAGTCAGCATTATCTCTCTCAGCAACAAACTGCTGGTGTGGGACGGTCGGACCTCTGGGATAATAGCTCTGCGGTTTACTGTTGCCCTTCACTCCGAAAATGTATTTGTGACCCTAATGACATACAGTGACATATTTGAAAGCTATTATGTGTAGTGTCCATCTAGTGTGAGGTTTCAATGAATTATAGGTAAAGAGCATTGCTTTTTCTGTCTGCCCATGCAGCATGCTGCCTTTGTTTCTGAAGGACGGTCTTTTCGTGCCCTACGTTGTGACCTCGCTGGCCTTCCTCTTCCTTGGCACCTACCTGCTGTCGGCATTGGACCACTGCTCAGAAGAAGAGCTTGGGCTGGAAGGTTACCGCAAGCTTTTATTCTTCCCACCCAACTTGGACCTGGCTTGCATAGTCAGATGGAAGGTCAGTGTCAACGACCTTTGCAATGACACTAATAAAGGTCAAATATAAAGAGTATTGTGACCAAATGTATTATATTTTATCAAATTCAGGATTTAATCTGGATTAATTCACCATCATTATTAATCTGGTTCAGAAATTTTACGCAAATAACTCTTCTCAAAATCTGTCAAAAAAAAATGTGTGAAGTTTCTCCAAGTGTTATTATCACACATTGTAGTAGTGACAGGCTGCAGAATTAAACAAGTCAATATGGAAGACGCTAAACAGCTCTGGCCCTCTTCCCAGGAAATTTGAGTACCAAAAAAGCATGACGGAAGAGGCTACCGATATATTTTATGTTTTGTGTCATCAAATGGTGGCCACGGTACTGTTCTCTCTCGTAGTTACTGCGTTTTTCTTTGTTTCTTGCATTGCAAAGAGAGCACAGTCTACAAAGCCAAATTTATTTTGTTTTAAAAAACATATTTGGCCAATAAAGGTGATTCTGATTCTGATCAAAGCACTTCAATCGTAAAATACCATATTAGAATCTATCTGTGTTGGCCTTGTGTTGAGGTGGTGACTTATCCAGAGTGTAGCCTGCATTCCGCCCGAGTGCAGCTAGGATAGGCTCCAGCCCCCAACATAAAAGTCCACATCAATGTGGATACATGTTTGTTTAGAAAAACAGTTTTTTGTTAACATGAACATGATGTTAAAGGTGTTAAATAAACACGTTTAAAGCATATGCATATGCCTGAGCCGATAATACATTTTGCTGTTCTGACATATTATTGCTGATAAACAGCATTATTTTGAGGCCAAATTAAGCAACAATGTAATAATAATGTATATAATAATTCCTAATAAGTATTCCTTTAAAATACAATTTTTTTTTTGATTTGTCATTAGTTTTTGTTACCACTGTAATTGGAAGGTCAAGAACTTTGAATAAACCTAAATATAACTGAATCCCTGTTAGCGAAAATTGCACTTCCATTAATATTAAACATCTTGAAGTTTATTTTTTTAACCAGTTGGAAAAACTGGTTTGGGTGATGTTTTTTTGCCATCACTTTCCAACAACTTTGGCATACAGTACTAGCTCATTTGTCCGTGTTGGGCCCATCTTGCTCACTGGTGTGTAGCCGAAATATTCCCACACTAGACATTTGGCTTTGCAATAATTTTATTCCTGTTAATTTTTGTTACTTTGTGGTGCCTATACGAGGTAGCGACGAGCATGCGTGTAAGCCAGAGGTCCCGCCTCCGCCCACAGAGACAAAGATTGTGGATGACTGACAAGAGGATTCACTCAGTTCATTTAATTCCACTATTGAATAAATACACTCAGATGGAAAGAGTGAATCACAGAGTGAACCCTTTTGCACGCTGTTTGAAAGCAAAAGACAAAGAAAACAAACACACACAGACATGTAATTTATCGATGACAGCAAAAATGATCAAGTTCATTTTAATTTATCGTTCGATCAATTGGCGACTTGTCCAGGGTGTACCCCGCCTTCTGCCCGATTGTAGCTGAGATAGGCTCCAGCGCCCCCCGCGACTCCAAAGGGAATAAGCGGTAGAAAATGGATGGATGGATGGGTTCGATCAATTGATTTATTGACTATCGGCCCAGGCCAATGTATACATTCCCTCTTTCTTGATTAAAAGGGAACTATATTTAATTTTGATTATTTGAAATTAATCCACAGCAACCCTGTGATTAATCTGATTAAAATGTCTACAGTAGTTTATCAATATTAATAGTTTCGTAAATATTTGGAGGCGAAAAAATATCTTTACCTCCAATTGATTTGGCGTCCACCCTGTTTCATTGTAACAAAATTAATGGTGCAGTACCGTAACACACATGCACATCCTACTTCTTTTTACGTTTGTTGTGCCATTAACAAAGAGCTTATTAAGTAATGGACTCACTGGATCTAAACACAGTAAATGTAATAATTTACGATAATATTTTTTTTAATACTCTAACTGATGTATGATATGATTGATAACCAATAATATGTATAAGGTATGATAATCGTCTACAAATATTTTATTTTGTTTGCGTTCGATTATGTTCAAATTCTACCTAGATTACTTTGCCATGGTATAATTTGGAATGTAAATTCCTTGATCTGGGTTGCGTTTTTACTATATGAAAGGTAAGCAGACTGTGATGGCTGCATCAATGAAGTATTAAGAGTGATATCATACCACAGTGACGCAATATAGCACACTAATAATAATAATGTGAGAGAGTATACTGTATCACAAGAACAAGGCCGCAGCCTTAAGCAGAGTTTGGGGGAGTATAGTGCCTTGCTTAGGAGTGCCTCAACATTGCTGAGGAAGTAGAGTAGCATCTGTCCAACATTATTTGTACACACTGGATCATACGCTCTGGTCTCAAAGCCAAGTCCTTGCAAATCGAAACACTTCCTCCCATGAACAATAAACACTTTGAATTATTTCTCCATTGTGACATATTTAAAATGTCATGTTTTTTAAAATACCATTCCCAGTGAAACATTCCATTTTCTTTATGAACTAATCATTGGACTGCAGTGTATCTAACGACACCCCCTAACCTATTTTACTATCTTACATCCCGCATAAGATCATGCAAAGGTTTGTGCAACTTCGAAATGTAATGGTTGGAAAATTTAATGTCATAGTTATCTACTTATCACAGTAGTATTGAATGTGCTTGGAAAGTACTTAAACACACACACTGAAATATTTTAACTATATATTGTTTGAAAAATAAAATAAATAGACACACTATATACTTTCTTGAAAGAAAAAAAAAACATAAAACATTGTTCTGGTTTCTAAGAGTCATGTTATTTCCCTCCATTTTAGAGTGATTTGTTTAATAATAAAGGAAAAACTATGTTTACACGTCCGGTTCATGTGGCATCACGCAGGTTCACTTCCCGTTGTAGACACTTTCGTGTCATATTCCTTCGTGTAGGTATCGATCACTCTGTCCGAAGAGAGCGTTGTAGGCTCAATGATTATAAGCTTAGTTCAACAGACTGCAATGTTTTTATACAAGTTTAGATTGGGGTATGTTGTTTCTTAATGAGGAAATATGTTACTGTCTCCTGTGTCCATGTTAGTATGTCAACTAGCTATCCAGCCATTAGTGGGCTAGCTTGCTTCTCCAGTAAATAAGCAAAAAGCCCGGTCCTACCAAGGTTTACTTATAATATAATTCATTGTTATATCCTTCGAGCAATTTTAGAGGTATTTTGTTTTTACTAAAGTTTAGGGGACATTCTACCTGAAGTTCCTTGTTAAAACACATTTTAGAAATTATCTTGTTGCTTGTATTTCAGAAAATGTATATATTGCACTGCAAGTCCTGAGAAAGTGCCCCAATTATCTAAGTTAAGTAACCAATTTATTAGAAATCGTTTTAACTACAAACACAGTTTGTTTAAGTTAATAATTCCTTTCAGCCATTTCACCAAATTGGTGTCATTTGTTTTTTAACCCTTTTAGTAATCAATCAATCAACCAATCAATGTTTATTTATATAGCCCTAAATCACAAGTGTCTCAAAGGGCTGCACAAGCCACAACGACATCCTCGGTACAAAGCCCACATAAGGGCAAGGAAAAACTCACCCCAGTGGGACGTCGATGTGAATGACTATGAGAAACCTTGGAGAGGACCGTATATGTGGGTAACCCCCCACCCTCTAGGGGAGACCGAATGCAATGGATGTCGAGTGGGTCTAACATAATATTGTGAGAGTCCAGTCCATAGTGGATCCAACATAGTAGTGAAAGTCCAGTCCATAGTGGGGTCAGCAGGAAACCATCCCGAGCGGAGACAGGTCAGCAGCGCAGAGATGTTCCCAACCGATGCACAGGCGAGCGGTCCACCCCGGGTCCCGACTCTGGACAGCCAGCACTTCATCCATGGCCACCGGATTTTGTAACTCCCCCTCCACAAGGGAGAGGGGGGAGCAGAGAAGAAAAGAAAAGAAACGGCAGATCAACTGGTCTAAAAAAGGGGGTCTATTTAAAGGCTAGAGTATACAAATGAGTTTTAAGATGGGACTTAAATGCTTCTACTGAGGTAGCATCTCTAACTGTTACCGGGAGGGCATTCCATAGTACTGGAGCCCAAATAGAAAACGCTCTGTAGCCCGCAGACTTTTTTTGGGCTCTGGGAATCACTAATAAGCCGGAGTTCTTTGAACGCAGATTTCTTGCTGGGACATATGGTACAATGCAATCGACAAGATAGGATGGAGCTAGACCGTGTAGTATTTTATACGTAAGTAGTAAAACCTTAAAGTCACATCTTAAGTGCACAGGAAGCCAGTGCAGGTGAGCCAGTATAGGCGTAATATGATCAAACTTTCTTCTTGTTGTCAAAAGTCTAGCAGCCGCATTTTGTACCAACTGTAGTCTTTTAATGCTAGACATAGGGAGACCCTAAAATAATACGTTACAGTAATCGAGACGAGACGTAACGATTAACGTACCGGTAATCCTAAAGTATGTCATTTTTCAACTCTAAATTTGATATTAAATTACATAATAATGTACTTAAAATGTGTATCGGCCCACCTAAGGCAACCTAATTTTATTTTTGTGTCGGGTTCCGTAAACCGAAGATGACTCATGAACAGGACTGAAACTAACAGGAGTGAGTTTTTGGCATAAACATAGCAAATATATTGACTATACCCATGTAACATTTAAGCAATAGTATGTTGACACTAAGCACATTACAGTGATTCAACTTTTTTTTTCCTTCAAATAACAATGAAAAAATATGCACGTAACAGAAATGAGAGAAAAATGTGTCAACATATCATTGAATATACAGAATAATGAGTACCGGTAAACTTAATTTAACCTAATTTTGACCTTCTCATGGCCTACAGCAGATCTGAATTGATCCAATTTCTTGTGGACCATGTGACTTGTAGAATATTCTAAACTTTTCAGAGTGGGTAATGTGTTAGGGTGACAGTACACAACTAAAGTGTTAATTGTAACTAAATTGTTGTTGTTGTTTTAAGGATAATAAACTTAAAGTATAGTTAGAATGAAAAATAAAAGTATAACATTTCTTTACATACAAAACCCCCGATTGGGTGGAATGGCCCTTATGTTTGCTATTACAACACCAAAGCTGATGCGTTTGTAAATTGCATCTGTGTATATATAAAGAAAGATCATGTGCTACTCTAAGCTGTGCTGTTTGGAGAATGAAAGCTGCTGCCAACCTAAGAATTATTTATCGCTTATTTAAGTTTCCACAGTGTCTGAAGAGGCTGCGGTGCCAGGCTTGTAGCAGAAGGGGCATTGGTAGGGTGTCAGAGATTAAGAGAAGGTGTCTTTTTATAGCGTGTGTCATTAACACACGTTTGCCTAGATATATTTATTTACACAAGCAGCATAAATAGCGAGCGCCACTGATGGTGATAGGGTTTCATGGGTTTGGGTGGGTCTGCGGGCACAAGGTGTTTCCTCTGTCGTACTCGCTGATTTATCTCCGGGTCATAAAGCTTAAATAGACGTAGAAATGATCTCACTCTCACCATCAGCTGTTTGCATCACTGGTGGTAAATTAAATTATAGCTTGGTTTGATAGATTATAGTCACATTACAACTGTTAGTTTCTAGCCTGCTGTGCCAGGGCCTTTTTTCACACTGGCAGTGGTCTCTTCTTGGGTACATGTCATAAAACTGTAGTGATTAAATGTCATTAACCTTCTAATGATGGAGTTCCCCAGACATTTTTCAAGAGCCAAAACAGATTCCCTGTCAGGGTCCTAATTCTTTACAAAAGATGTGTACTTTCATGCTCAAGTTAAAGGCCCCCTTCTAACGCTGCTGGCGTCACCTACAGAAGACTGGAGGCAATTTAAAGGCCTACTGAAACCCACTACTACCGACCACGCAGTCTGATAGTTTATATATCAATGATGAAATCTTAACATTGCAACACATGCCAATACGGCCGGGTTAGCTTACTAAAGTGCAATTTTGAATTTTGCGCGAAATATCCCCTGCTGAAAGCGTCTCAGTATGATGACGCCTGCACGTGACGTCACGGATTGTAGAGGACATTTTGGGACAGCATGGTGGCCAGCTATTAAGTCGTCTGTTTTCATCGCAAAATTCCACAGTATTCTGGACATCTGTGTTGGTGAATCTTTTGCAATTTGTTCAATGAACAATAGAGACAGCAAAGAAGAAAGCTCTAGGTGGGAAGCGGTGTATTGCGGCAGGTGTTGTGCCAGATAACGCACCCCCGCCGTAGAATGCACCCCCTGACTGTTGTGCCGGATAACACAGCCGGTGTTTCATTGTTTACATTCCCGGAAGATGACAGTCAAGCTTTACCATTGGCCTGTGGAGAACTGGGACAACAGAGACTCTTACCAGGAGGACTTTGAGTTGGATGCGCAGACGTGGTACCGTGAGTACGCATGCAGCTGCGGCTTCCAAACATTTGATCGATTGCCCGTACGTGCGTGCCGCTATGTGCATGTCACGTACGTAACTTTGGGGACTTTGGGGAAATATATGTGCTGTATGAACTTTGGGGAGGTGAACGGTACTTTGGGCTGTGGGATTGAGTGTGTTGTGCAGGTGTATGAGTTGTATTGGCGGGTTATATGGACGGGAGGGGGGAGGTGTTTGTTATGCGGGATTAATTTGTGGCATATTAAATATAAGCCTGGTTGTGTTGTGGCTAATAGAGTATATATATGTCTTGTGTTTATTTACTGTTTTAGTCATTCCCAGCTGAATATCAGGTCCCACCCGCCTCTCACAGCATCTTCCCTATCTGAATCGCTCCCACTGCCCTCTAGTCCTTCACTCTCACTTTCCTCATCCACAAATCATTCATCCTCGCTCAAATTAATGGGGAAATCGTCACTTTTTTCGGTCCGAATCGCTCTCGCTGCTGGTGGCCATGATTGTAAACAATGTGCAGATGTGAGGAGCTCCACAACCTGTGACGTCACGCGCATATCGTCTGCTACTTCGGGGTAGAGGCAAGGCTTTTTTATCAGCGACCAAAAGTTGCAAACTTTATCGTCGATGTTCTCTACTAAATCCTTTCAGCAAAAATATGGCAATATCGCGAAATGATCAAGTATGACACATAGAATGGACCTGCTATCCCCGTTTAAATAAGAAAATCGCAATTCAGTAGGCATTTAATGTTGTGTATTTTGGGTTTTGGTAACATCTTCATCCCGAATCATGTTATTTTTGCACAAATTTTGAAGGAATTAATAAATATGCTTTCCTAAACCACTGTTGGAGGTTGTAGCAATACTACTAAAGAAGGGGTCAGTCTACATACATTTTCAAATGATGGGAATATGAGGAAAGTATAGACCTCTCCAGTCAAATTAAGTTGCGCAAAATGGGACGAACCAAGCAAAAGTAGTGCAAATTGCAGCAATCATTTGAATGATTCTGCCTTTGAAGAAGCGTTTTGGTCACATTTTGAATGTAAAAATTTTAAAAAGAGCCAAAAGCCAAATGCTATTCCGTGAATCAGGAGCACCTTCGAGGGGAGAAAGACTAAAGCCTGGTTTTTACTCTCGTATCACGTTACTTGCGAAAGTCTTGCTCCTCCCCCTGGGTACCTTCCCACAAGTCCTGACGTGCACTTCTCAGAAATCTTAGATTGGCGTCAGTGGCAAAGCGGTCCGCAGAGCTGTGATTGGTCAGCTTTTGCCGAGAAGGGTTCCTGAGCAGCAGCACGAATTGATAACTCCTCTTGTCCCGTGGTGGCCAAGCTGGTATCTCATATGGACTCCCTCCACTTTTCACTGCATGTGTTGGGTCCTACTCTCACAACAAAAAGTCATACTTAAGATTTGTTTTTTTTATTTTGGAGTAAAAATTGACCAACTAACTATTGAAGATCTTCAAGTAAGCGACCACTGTTGTATTGTATTTGATCTGTCGTTCACACTGGCACGGACCACCTTTCAAAGTGAAGAAACATACACGCATTCTCAATGAATCTGCAATCAGTTGGTTTTCTGCGTCATTTGACCCAACTATCTTTACTAGTTGTGATGATGTTAACACATTTATGGCAAACTTCAATTGCCATTGTGATAGTATCACCAGCTAAAAACACTCTCGGTTCTCTTAAGAAATGTTGGCCTAAAGCCATTTCCAGCCTTAGGAGAAGCTGTCAAAAATTGGGCGATATATGGCCTTTTATTAATATCTCGATATTTTTAGGCCATGTCACGATACACGATATATATCTCAATATTTTGCCTTAGTCTTGAATGAACACTTAATGCATATAATCACAGCAGTATGATGATTCTATGTGTCTACATTAAAACATTCGTGTTCATACTGCATTAATATATGCTCATTTTAAACTTTCATGCAGAGAGGGAAATCACAACTAAGTCAATTTACCAAAACTGTATTTATTAAACAGTTATTAAGCAGTGGCACAAACATTCATGTCATTTCAAAACAGAAAGTGCAAGATTGTCAGAGACATTTTAAAACAAGCTATTAGTGCACTTTTGTGCATGATGTCACTAAGATGGCATATCAATCAATCAATCAATCTTTATTTATATAGCCCTAAATCACAAGTGTCTCAAAGGGCTGCACAAGCCACAACGACATCCTCGGTACAAAGCCCACATACGGGCAAGGAAAAACTCACCCCAGTGGGACGTCGATGTGAATGACTATGAGAAACCTTGGAGAGGACCGCATATGTGGGTAACCCCCCCCCTCTAGGGGAGACCGAAAGCAATGGATGTCGAGTGGGTCTGACATAATATTGTGAGAGTCCAGTCCATAGTGGATCCAACATAATAGTAAGAGTCCAGTCCATAGTGGGGCCAGCAGGACACCATCCCGAGCGGAGACAGGTCAGCAGCGTAGAGATGTTCCCAGCCGATGCACAGGCGAGCGGTCCACCCCGGGTCCCGACTCTGGACAGCCAGCACTTCATCCATGGCCACCGGACCTGTGCCCCCCCTCCCTCAAGGAAAAGGGGAGCAGAGGAGAAAAGAAAAGAAACGGCAGATCAACTGGTCCAACAGGGGGGCTATTTAAAGGCTAGAGTATACAAATGAGTTTTAAGATGGGACTTAAATGCTTCTACTGAGGTAGCATCTCTAATTGTTACCGGGAGGGCATTCCATAGTACTGGAGCCCGAATAGAAAACGCTCTATAGCCCGCAGACTTTTTTTGGGCTCTGGGAATCACTAATAAGCCGGAGTTCTTTGAACGCAGATTTCTTGCCGGGACATATGGTACAATACAATCGACAAGATAGGACGGAGCTAGACCGTGTAGTATTTTATACGTAAGTAGTAAAACCTTAAAGTCACTTCTTAAGTGCACGGGAAGCCAGTGCAGGTGAGCCAGTATAGGCGTAATATGATCAAACTTTCTTGTTCATATCAAAACAACACTAAATTAAAGTGCACTTTTTGTACAGAACGCCACTACAATAGTTAAAAACAAATAAAGTGCACTTTTGTGCATGATGTCACACAAGATATTTCAATAACTGTCAAATAAAAATGAGCTGCATAATAGGAAATCAAATAGTGTATGTCCTTCGCTATGTGGTAGGTTCCTGTGGACGTTATCTCTTTCTGTTGTTGACTAATTGTTTCATACGGTGTTGATCTGGAAATTGTTGCTTGGGCATTTTGTTGGTGTGGCACCGAACGGAGATGTTGACATGCGGAGTTTCAAGCACTCTTCATTCTCTAGCGGGTGACTTTTCAAATGATGCTACAAATTAGCAGTAGGTTCTACTTTTTGTAGCAACGCTTTTGCCGCATACCGTATTTTTCGGACTATAAGTCGCTCCGGAGTATACGTCGCACCGGCCGGAAATGCACAATACAGAAGAAAAAAAACATATATATATATAAGTATAAGTCGCATTTTTGGGGGAAATTTATTTGATAAAACCCAACACCAAGATTAGACATTTGAAAGGCAATTTAAGTTAAATAAAGAATAGCAAACAACAGGCTGAATAAGTGTACGTTATATGACGCACAAATAACCAACTGAGAACAACAGGCTGAATAAGTGTACGTTATATGAGGCATAAATAACCAACTGAGAACGTGCCTGGTATGTTAACCAACACATCATGGCAAGAGTCATTCAAATAACTATAACATATAGAACATGCTATACGTTTACCAAACAATCTGTCACTCCCGATCACTAAATCCCATGAAATCTTCCTCCTCAGTGTCGCTCCTGGTATGCCCCGCTAGCGTCCATTCTTTCTGCTGCTCGATCGCCGTTTTCTGCTGCATATTTCACTACGTCCAGCTTGTAATCTGCAGTATATGATTTCCTTTTCGGTGCCATTTTAGTTCAGTCCTTCTCAGTTTTTATAAGTTACCACGATTGTTGATGTGATCCATTTTAATAGCTCCGGCAGTAGCGTATAGCATATAGTAGTTAGCATTCCAAAACCCACAATGCACTTCTGCCATGACCCGCCCCCGCCGTATTGTTATTGGTTGGCGTGTGAGTGATGATTGCTAACGTGTGTGTGACGATTGCGGACATTTGCTTCGTCGCTCACGCGAATGAGATAAATAATATTATTTGATATTTTACGGTAATATGTTAATAATTTCACACATAAGTCTCTCCGGAGTATACGTCGCACCCACGGCCAAACTATGAAAAAAACGTCGACTTATAGTCCGAAAAATACGGTACTTGTTCAACATCTTCCCGCTTGAAGCCAAACCACCACCAGACGATGGACCCCGTGCTGTTTTTCTTGGGAATTAATTCTTCCTTCATTTGTTACCAGATTCGCACCTTCTTTCTCTCATATTACCACTCGCACCGCACTGCTAGCATCACAGCTAACCTTACCCATGCCGCTACCTCTCTGCTTCGGAAGGGCGTATGACGTTGCACGCGCGATAGTATGTGACGTATGTAAGAAGGTGCGCTTGTTTTACGTCTCTCTGAGAAGGAGAGACAAGAAAGAGTGAGAAGAGCCTGTAGTGTAATGCCCGCAGCTAAAAGCAACTGAGTGAGAAGGTATACTCGAATACTCACGATATAGTCATTTTCTATATCGCACAGAGACAAACCCGCGATATATCGAGTATATTCGATATATCGCCAAGCCCCACCCAGACTCCATTTTAAAGAAATGATAATGGAGCTAAACAAAATGATTCAACGCTCACTCAGCTTTCTCTTCACATCTTGTTTTGCATAAGAAAAACCCTAAAATCTTATTTGACACTATTGAAAATCTTGTTGCATCCCCATCTCCGCATGTGCTTGTGTACACACAGGATGACTGTAATAGATTTTTGAACATCTTTGTGAACAAAGTGCAAGACATAAGGGCCAATATCACTCCTCTCTTGGATAGCGTGTGCACTTCATCAGCCCCTGTGTGCTCACCATGGTCTTCCTTTACTCCTGTCAGCCTACAGGATGTTCAGGTTTTAGTGGGCAAGATGAAACCCACATCGAGCCCTGTGGACATTGTTCCTCCTCCACTGCTCTTAAATGTGTTTGATGTTGTTGGTTCTTGGGTGGCAACATTAATAAATCTTTCACTTTTAGTCTGGCTCGATCCACAGCTTTTTTAAACATGTCATTTTTAGAAAGCTTAATCTTGATCCGGTGGAGCTTGTAAATTATCGGCCCTTATGAAATCTTCCCTTCATGACAAAAATCCTGGGAAAAGTGGTAGCTAAGCAGCTAACTTTGTCAATGGAACAGCATGATTTTCATATAAATATCAATCTGGCTCGAGTTCAATCCACTCCACCGAAACTGATCTTTTGAAAGTTTCCAGTGATGTGACTCGGGTCGCTACTCAGTTTTGGTTTTAGTCGATTTGACATCTGCCTTTGATACTGAAGATCACAGTATACTGATTAATCAACTCAAATCTGAGATGGGCTTTTCTGGTACTGTTATTCAGTCGTTTACTTCTTATATAAATTTAAGAAGTTTTCATGTGTTATTGATGTAATGTCCAATGTGTCCAACCTGTTATGTGGAGTTGCCCAGGGCTCTGTTCTGGGGCCTGTTTTTTATATTAGTTGTACCTGATCCCTCTTGGTCAGTTGATCTGTAGTTTTGTAATGTTTACTATTGGCTTCCATCTAAATCATTTGGGTTTTGCCTTCAAAGCCTTTCTGTGTCCAGAGATTTACTCCTGGGTTTGTAAACAATAACACAAATGATTTTGTAAGAATAAGAAAAGTAAATGATCGCAAAACCTTTGACAGTTTACCTCCTCTTCTCTCTTTTCCACTTTCTTGTTTTTTTCTTTAAGGTACCAGTCTTTATCGCACTTCACTGTCCCCGCCCCCACATGCACACACAGGCCTCATCGTCAGTGGAAGCTATATCGCCAATAGGTGGAGCTCTCTCATTTGCGTGCTATTGGAGCTATTGGTCTTGCCGTATTTCACTCATTAAACAAATCACCGAAGCAACAAAATACAAATCAATGCCTTTGTCTAATTGAATTAATCGATTTACTAGATGAAGCATTACAGCCCAAACTGGGACACAGCTGTGGTAAAGATCGGCTTATCAGCGGATCAACAATCAATTTAAAAAAAAAGAAGTAAATATTAGCGCCGATTCGATCCCATGACCGGGATAAGGACATCAAGAAAGGCACATTCACCCTGACTGAAATTTTTATTCTGGTTCCCTTCAGATTACTTATTGAACTATTCAACCACTTACAATGTACTGTAACTCCTCCATTGATAAGTTTTTGTGTAATGTTGCAGGTTGCCTATTGAGCACCACTATCCTAGACATTTTGCTTATTGAGGACCCCTATCCAAGACATTATTATTATAAAACTGTTATTCAAACCCCAATGTATTTATGCCACAGCTAATGAACTTTAAAGGAGAGGCTTCAACTGTTGGCTCCAAAACAGCTACTAGGGCAAATGGTCTCCTTAACAGATTCCAGAAATAAAACAGTACTGCTTTGGAAAATCTTGATGACAAATAACAACAAACTATTTCAAAAGCAAACCATTACAGTTGCAGGCATGAAGGTTGCAGTAGCTTATGTTGACAGCTCTGCAAGAGCAAAGAAAATAGGAACAATTTCATCAGATCTTTGACAGCATAGAGATATTCACCTCACTATATACCCGAAAGCCACCAAAAGGCCGAGCTGGTAAAGCATGCCCCTAGCAGAGGGTAGTTTGTCAAGATACTTGAAACAACACAACAGAATAAATATAACCTGAGGGAAAAATTGAACTTAAAACATTTGTATGTGCGAACAACACTTAAAACCTTTGTATATATATATTTATATATGTACTGTATATAAATATATTTTATTGCAATGATTTCACAGTTACACAAAATCTTGTCCTTTAGCATCGCCCCTTTTAACAGAAGTAAACAACAACAATAATTCTAGTGAATGTCATATATATATATATATATATATATATATATATATATATATATATATATATATATATATATATATATATATATATATATATATATATATATAACTATAAAAAACACTCCCATCTTGATACTCTTATTAAGTTAAAGTTAAAGTACCAATGATTGTCTCACACACACACACTAGGTGTGGTGAAATTATCCTCTGCATTTGACCTATCACCCTTAATCATACTTACCAACCCTCCCGATTTTTCCAGGACACTCCCGAATTTCAGTGCCCCTCCTGAAAATTTTCCCGGGGCAACCATTCTCCCGAATTTCTCCCGATTTTCACCCGGACAACAATATTAAGGGTGTGCCGTGATGGCACTGCCTTTAGCGTCCTCTACAACCTGTCGACGCGTCCGCTTTTTCACCATACTAACAGCGTGCCGGCCCAGTCACATGTTGTATGCGGCTTCTGCATCCAGTCACATGTTGTATGTGGCTTCTGCACACACACGAAAGTGACTGCAAGACATACTTGATCAACAGCCATACAGGTCACATTGAGGGTGGCCGTATAAACAACTTTAACACTGTTACAAATATGCGCCATACTGTGAACCCACACCAAACAAGAATGACAAACACATTTCGGGAGAACATCCGCACCGTAACACAACATAAACACAACAGAACAAATACCCAGAATCCCTTGCATCCCTAACTCTTCCGGGCTACAATATACACCCCCGCTACCACCAAACCCTGCCCCCCCAACCCCGTCCACCTCAACCCCCCCAATCTCCCGAATTCAAAGGTCTCAAGGTTGGCAAGTATGCCCTTAATCACCCCCTGGGAGGTGAGGGGAGAAGTGAGCAGCAGCAGTGGCCGCGCCCGGGAATCATTTTGGTGATTTAACCCCCAATTCCAACCCTTGATGCTGAGTGTGAAGCAGGGAGGTAATGGGTATAATTTTTTATAGTCTTTGGTATGCATAGATATACAGAGAATCATACTGCAGAGATGGCGTGTTTACCTATCCTTATTGTGTATATATCAGTGGTTCTCAACCTTTTTTCAGTGATGTACCCCCTGTGAACATTTTTTTTAATTCAAGTACCCCCTAATCAGAGCAAAGCATTTTTGGTTGAAAAAAAGAGATAAAGAAGTAAAATACAGCACTATGAATTTGCAGTGATTCTAAATTTGGTAAATAGATAATGTGTGGATTTCAGTTTGCGCTTTATATTTATGCCCAGCATATTTTCTATTTGACATTCCCTTTAAAGCATAATAATGATTTCTTCATAATTTTGTACCCCTTCCCAAAAGAGTAACAACACTTGGCAGGTAAACAACACATGCATTTGGTTTGCATTCAGTTCACCACATCTCCACATCAGTATGTGGAATCAAATAATGGAATGGATCAGGCACAGACAGAGGGTTCCCTTTTTTTTGTTACTAAACATGTCTGGAATAAATAGTTCCAATACCACAAATGTGCAATTCGGAGAGCGGTTTCATAAAACAAGCCTTGACGTTCTTCAGAAGTTTAAGAATGTTCTTATAAGTAAAAAAGTGATGCCACTGTGGAGCAATATCTAGAGATCAACAGGAGAGTGTTGCAGTTAAGCCAGTTAAAGAACACCTACAGTACATATCAAGCACAGAAGCTGTAGACCTCCTAAGAGGCATCCCATCCTGCCAGCAGTCAGAGATCTTATTGATCAGGTGAAGGTCCTTGTGATACTGTTGGTGGTTTACTGATGCTGAGAGGTGCACTGAGGACGTTAACTTTGCGACTGCACGAAACAGAAACCTGAACAATGTGGCAGTTTGTCACATACACCAAGAAAGGATTAAAGGCTTTGGCCTACTTTGCTTTTACATCAAAAATATTTCCTTACATATAACTGCCGATAAATGACGGATGGTTCTCTTGAAATGTGGGTTCTGCATAATATAAACCTTTTTATGTTTGTAGCGTATTTTTATTGACTGCAGTTGCCAATGTATTCAGACTTTACACACTTGTCACTCAACGTTCTTCCCTCTACGTCCCACAGCATGTTGCAGAAAAAAATAAACAATGATGTCAAACACTGACAAGATTGCTTTTGTGGGAGTCACTTTTGCGGAATTCCTTAGACCTTTTAGGGAAATCTGTCTCAAACAGCTAACATTTAAAAATTGTAGATGTGATTGTACTCTTAATGGACATTTATGGACCCTTTTATACTGTTTTTCAACGATTTAAAATGGTCATTAATAGTGATGTTCATATGCTGCCGATTCCGATACCAATCATCCATGAGTGAGATCAGTTGATATTAGGGCTGCAACAACTAATCGATTAAATCAATTAAAATCGATTATAAAAATAGTTGCCGATTAATTTAGTCATCGATTCGTTGGATCTATGCTATGCGCATGCGCAGAGACATTTTTTTTAATTACATTTTATTTATTTATTTTTTTTTTTTTTAATTTTAATGAACCTTTATTTATAAACTGCAACATGTACAAACAGCTGAGAAACAATAATCAAAATAAGTATGGTGCCAGTATGCTGTTTTTTCCCCAATAAAATACTGGAAAGGATAGAAATGTAGTTTGTCTCTTTTATCCGATTATTAATTAATCGAAGCAATAATCTACAGATTAATCGATGATCAAATTAATCATTAGTTGCAGCCTTAGTCTACACTAATGCATTTTAACTGTCAAAAGTCAATAATACACAATAACTAAACAAAAACAAAAATTACTTTCTACTACTCTTTTAAATCTTTGTGTTTTGCCCTCAAAATCCTCCTGTGTCTATAATTCCTGAGTTTGTAAACGTTACCAAAAAAATAATAGCTTTGAAAAAATAAACATATCAATCTAATCATTCTAATATCAATCCTAAAAAAGATTTTTGTAAAATAAATTTTTTTACCTAATTATTTCAGTATGGATCATATAGGGCAGAGGTGTCCATAAATTTTCCAGCGAGGGCCACAGAGAGAAAAATTGAAGGATGCGAGGGCCACTTTTATACATTATGTATATGAAAAATACTCAAACCAAAACAATGTCGGTGAACATATGCTAACATTTGAAAAAAAACTTCTACATCTTAGCTTTGTGTTATAGACAACAAAGCAATAAAATAATTCATGATTATTTTAATAGTGATTTTATTTGTATTTATATTAACTGTGCTCGAAAGTAAGCTTGTATTTACTAATATTGCTATTATACCGTCAACTGAAATGCTTTTGAGAGCTTTAGTACACTCAAAAACATATCATGTCTCACAAGAAATGTGTACACTTGTTCATCATGACAGGACATACGGAAATCCTCAAAGACCTTATACCAGTGTTTTTCAACCTTTTCTGAGCCGAAGCACATTTTTTTCATTGAAAACATTAAAAAATTCAACTCAGCGCCCGATATTGACAATAAAAAGTAGTTGTCGCAATTGTTGGATAAAAATTCAAACCATAACCAACCATGCATCACTATAGCTCTTGTCTCAAAGTAGGTGCACCGTCACGACCTGTCACATCACACTGTGACTTATTTTGAGTTTATTGGTGTTTTCCTGTGTGTAGTGTTTTAGTTCTTGTCTGGCGCTCCTATTTTGTTGTTGATTGTCATTTCATGTAGAGATGTACTTTGTGGACGCCGTCTGCTCCACACGCTGTAAGTCTTTGCTGTCGTCCAGCATTCTGTTTTTGTTTACTTTGCAGCCAGTTCAGTTTTATTTTAGTTTTGCATAGCCACCCATCCCTAAGCTTCAATGCCTTTTGTTTATTTTTGGTTTAAGCATTAGATACATTTTTACCGACACACTGCCTCCCGCTGTCGTCTGCATATTGTGATCACGACAAATCATGTTCCTGACGCCTACAAAGCAATTAGCTACCTGCTGCCACCTACTGATATGGAAGAGTATTACACAGCTACTCTGCCGAGCTCATGACAGCACAGACAATAATTACTGGTTTGCAAAGAATATTTTTAACCCAATTAGGTGAAATTACATAATTTCCCACGGCACACCAAACAATATCTCACGGTACACTAGTGTGCCGCGGCACAGTGGTTGAAAAACACTGCCTTATACAGTAAGACACTCAGGTTGTCGGCCATTTTGGTTTTCAGGTCCCATTTTTATGGGATTTGGTGCCGTTTAATTTTTCATAGATTTTTGTTCTAATTTGGGACCTGTTTAGTTTGTCTATAGAATGTGTGGCGGGCCAATAAAAATCGAGCTCCGGGCCGCACTTTGGACACCCCTGATATAGGGGTACTACCCTTGGTGTCAACACCACCAATTTATGGATCCACCCGCCCTCCTCTTACGTGTCATGTACTGACTGTGATAATGTTGACACAGTTGTTATATTATTATCCTCTCTAGACTCTTATTAATCTATTTGTTCATTTCCCGTTTACAGCTATAGCATATCAGCTTTGAGACTTGTTGGAACATATCATTATTTTTAATCAGATTAAACAGTGTTGCTGTGGATTAAGTTCAAATAATCACGATTAATATCCATCCATCTATTTTCTACCACATGTCTCTCACAGGCACTTTTAATATAAATTAATCCACGACGCTAACACTATTTGGACGAAATGTGTTGCCAGGGAGGCCTCAGGGATTTTTGAGTCATTTTGCGCTTCACAGAGTAAAATTACTTTGTGTTTTTTAATCAGATTATTAATGAGGATGGAATAATTTGACTCGCTAATTTTGACAGCCCTAAACAAATTCTGACATAACATTTATTTTTGCTTCTTCTTGGAGTACTGAATGCTACTTTTTGATGGGAAAGTCAGATTATCAACATAAGTGTAAAACAATAACCGTCTGTTGAACACTTTTAGATCAACTGTATGATTATTTTTCTACTTTCCCCTCTGTTTACCTTCCAGTTCTACATCAGTGTCACAGCCATGGCGTGTTTGAGCGCTGCCAACGTAACATTCGACACGCCGCCTCATCTGCCCGACTTGTTTCCTGTCCTGGTGTCGACGTTTGCTTTCGTGCATTTCTTGGGAATGTTTATCTACTTCAACGTCATCCAGTTCAACACTTTACCGAGCAGAAAGAGACAGAAGAAGAACAAATAATTCCAGCAGGTAACGCACACACACACACACACACACACACACACACACACACACACATTTGGACTATTGATTCAGAGGAGCTGCAATGATGCACAAAACAAAGGTGTGTCATTCCTCACTATGCACCAGACCTTTAGCTCACTGTCAGTCCATACCCAATGAAATATATAACGCAAATGCATTCCAACTCTTTAACATTTTTAACAGTTTTTTTTTTCTTAATTAAGCTCATTTAAACAATGCGATAATGATGATGTATAGTTGAACTGGACTCTCATTGTATTAATGTCTTTTCAAAATGTAAAAAACGTTCAAATTAAAAACAAACACTCATGTTGTTGAAATATTTAATTAGTTTTAGTGTATAATAATACAAGGATTTACAATGAGGTTCTAGTACTTTGAGTGCAACTGTGCATACAATTTGACCACACATTAAAGATCATGCAGTTGCTTGTGCTCTAAAAGCAAGTTAAAAAAAAAATTTGCAGCTCTACTTGTACTTTTTACTTGTTGGTTTTCCCCATTCTATGGTTACAATCACACTTTTCCCCTTTGTCATTACTGGCACCCTTCTGTGGTGGCATTCCACCAAAAATGTCTTTTAAAGCTGGGGTATCCAAAGTGCGGTCCAGGGCCCGTTTGCGGCTCACACCTTGTCTTTTCTTGGGGTGTCCCAATACTTTTGTCCAGTTTTCATCGTAAGTGTCCCAATACTTTTGTCCAGTTTTAGTCCTAAGTGTCCCAATACTTTTGTCCAGTGGTAGTCCGAAGTGTCCCAATACTTATGTCAAGTTTTAGTCCTAAGTGTCCCAATACTTTTGTCAAGTTTTAGTCCTAAGTGTCCCAATACTTTTGTCCAGTTTTAGTCGTAAGTGTCCCAATACTTTTGTCCAGTTTTAGTCCCAAGTGTCCCAATACTTTTGTCCAGTTTTCGTCCTAAGTGTCCCAATACTTTTGTCCAGTTTTAGTCCTAAGTGTCCCAATACTTTTCACGGCACATTCTATAGACAAAATAAACACGTCCCGGATTAGAACATTACACAAAAAGCAAAGAATAGAACGAACTGGCCCAAATCACCCACAAAACAAAATGTCAGAGAGCTTGAGCATTTTACTGTATACTGTATAGTCTTTGATAGGCATGTTTACACTTTTTATGCAAGATATACTAAGTTTTCACAAATGTTTTAGTTGGCATAATAATGACAATATTAGTAAAGAACAAGAAGAAGAAATGAAATATAACGGCCATTAGATTACAAACCCCGTTTCCATATGAGTTGGGAAATTGTGTTAGATGTAAATATAAACAGAATACAATAATTTGAAAAACCTTTTCAACCCATATTCAATTGAATGCACTATAAAGACAAGATATTTGATTTTCAAACTCATAAACTTTTTTTTTTTTTTGCAAATAATAATTAACTTAGAATTTCATGGCTGCAACACGTGCCAAAGTAGTTGGGAAAGGGCATGTTCACCACTGTGTTACATCACCTTTTATTTTAACAACACTCAATAAACGATTGGGAACTGAGAAAACTAATTGTTGAAGCTTTGAAAGTGGAATTCTTTCCCATTCTTGTTTTATGTAGAGCTTCAATCGTTCAACAGTCCAGGGTCTCCGCTGTCGTATTTTGCGCTTCATAATGCGCCACACATTTTCGATGGGAGACAGGTCTGGACTGCAGGCGGGCCAGGAAAGTACCCGCACTCTTTTACTATGAAGCCACGTTGATGTAACACGTGGCTTGGCATTGTCTTGCTGAAATAAGCAGGGGCGTCCATGAAAAATACGGCGCTTAGATGGCAGCATATGTTGTTCCAAAACCTGTATGTACCTTTCAGCATTAATGGTGCCTTCACAGATGTGTAAGTTACCCATGCCTTGGGCACTAATACACCCCCATACCATCACAGATGCTGGCTTTTGAACTTTGCATCGACAACAGTCTGGATGGTTCGCTTCCCCTTTGGTCCGGATGACACGATGTCGAATATTTCCAAAAACAATTTGAAATGTGGACTCGTCAGACCACAGAACACTTTTCCACTTTGCATGAGTCCATCTTAGATGATCTCGGGCCCAGAGAAGCCGGCGGCGTTTCTGGATGTTGTTGATAAATGGCTTTCGCTTTGCATAGTAGAGCTTTAACTTGCACTTACAGATGTAGCGACAAACTGTATTTAGTGACAGTGGTTTTCTGAAGTGTTCCTGAGCCCATGTGGTGATATCCTTTAGAGATTGATGTCGGGTTTTGATACAGTGCCGTCTGAGGGATCGAAGGTCACGGTCATTCAATATTGGTTTCCGGCCATGCCGCTTACGTGGAGTGATTTCTCCAGATTCTCTGAACCTTTTGATGATATTATGGACCGTAGATGTTGAAATCCCTAAATGTCTTGCAATTGCACTTTGAGAAACGTTGTTCTTAAACTGTTTGACTATTTGCTCACGCAGTTGTGGACAAAGAGGTGTACTTCGCCCCATCCTTTCTTGTGAAAGACTGAGCATTTTTTGGGAAGCTGTTTTTATACCCAATCATGGCACCCACCTGTTCCCAATTAGCCTGCACACCTGTGGGGTGTTCTAAATAAGTGTTTGATGATCATTCCTCAACTTTATCAGTATTTATTGCCACCTTTCCCAACTTTTCTTTGTCACGTGTTGCTGACATCAAATTCCAAAGTTAATGATTATTTGCAAAAAAAAAAAATGTTTATCAGTTTGAACATCAAATATGTTGTCTTTGTAGCATATTCAACTGAATATGGGTTGAAAAGGATTTGCAAATCATTGTATTCCGTTTATATTTACATCTAACACAATTTCCCAACTCATATGGAAACGGGGTTTGTAGATATTACACTAATTTGCTGTGTTACACCTGTAAATGATAAATGGGTTATACTTATATAGCGCTTTTCTACCTTCAAGGTACTCAAAGCGCTTTGACAGTAGTTCCACATTCACCCATTCACACACACATTCACACACTGATGGCGGGAGCTGCCATGCAAGGCGCTAACCAGCAGCCATCAGGAGCAAGGGTGAAGTGTCTTGCCCAAGGACACAACGGACGTGACTAGGATGGTAGAAGGTGGGGATTGAACCCCAGTAACCAGCAACCCTAACACAAAGCTAAGATTTTTTGTTCTGATAGTTTAGCATATGTTGATTGACCTACGTCAGTGGTCCCCAAACTACGGCCCGCGGGTCATATACGGCCCGCCAGTGTCCAAAATCCGGCCCGCGGGAAGTCTCAAGTTTTTTTTTTTATTTGTCCGGCTGCTTCTATGCTAGCTACCTATCTTTGTTTATAATGTCTATTTTCTGCTGGATCTACTCTCTATTTTATGCTGCAGCTGTTACATACAGTATACTGTAATATTGTACATCAAGGGTGTCTAACTCATTTGAGCTCAGGGGCCGCATGGAGGGAAATCTGCGGACACGCGGGCCGGACTATTAAAATCATGGCATTAAAATGAAAACATAAAGACAACTTCAGATAGTTTTCTTTGTTTTACTGTGTCTTAAAAATAGAACAAACACATTCTGAAATTATAACAATAAAAGTATAGAAAAAAATACCCGGCAGAGGTAAAGTTTAGATCAGTGGATCCCAAACTACGGCCTGTGGGCCGAATGTGGTCCGCCAGCGTCTAAAATCTGGCCCGCAGGAAGTCTCAAATAAAAATAAAAAAAGTGTCCTTCCTAATCTATTTTCTACCGCTTGGTACTCTCGGTGTCTCCTAGACGCTCAGACAAATCTAATTGTCAAAAAATGCATTTTCCCATTGATAACGTGACATCATCGCACTCGCGCCGCAGTGTCGGGCGAGCGTGCAGTAAGTGCGCACTCTTTTAGTGCGTGAGGAATATATATATATATATATATATATATATGGATGTATATATATATATATGGATGTATATATATATATATATATATATATATATATATATATGTGTGTATGTATATATATATATATATATATATATATATATATATATAATTAGGGGTGTAACGGTACGTGTATTTGTATTGAACCGTTTCGGTACGGGGGTTCCGGTTCGCTGCGGAGGTGTACCGAACGAGTTTCCACACGGACATATTAAGTAGCGTACCGCACGTTGTGTAAACAATGCACACCGAGGCACAACACACGGTATGCTAGCAGCTAACGGGCTATGATAGACTGACCATACGTCCTCTTTTCACCAGACATGTTCTCTTTTGCGGAGCTGTCAGGGTGGAGTTTCTTAAATGCCTCAAATGTCCGGCATTTTGAGTTAGGGTTGCGTGTATTTTCAATGTACGTTCAGGGTTAAGAAGGGGTTAAAAACAAAACAAATTGCGCGCGCAGCAGCATTCGTGAGGGAGGGGCAGAGACAGAGAGAGAGAGAGCGAGAGAGTTATGATAAACGCGCATGTGTCGCCAGGCTCTGCTTTTTATCCATAGATTTATCAGATTTAATTTTTTATCATCTATAGCAGGGTTGTCAAAAGTGTGCCCCGGAGGCCATTTGCGACCCACAGCTAATGTTTTAAAGGCCCACGGCACATTCTAAAAATACTATTAAAATAAACAAAAACATAAAAAAAGTGAAATAAAAAAGCTTAAAGGTGAAATGTAATTTAGAAAAAGTTGCAATGTTGACTAATAAAACAAAGCTGTTTTTTTTTTCTTTCAAACTGTCATTGCTCAAAACATAATATTGAATCAAAATCAATGTTATTATGAATTATTGACCTATCCAAGGTTCCGATTACTTCACATCAAATATTCCACTAAGAAAAATATTTTTGGTGGAAGATTTTGCAAATTTGGTAAATAAATAACCCAAAAATTTATATTTTGTTGTTTTCTTACTGTACCGAAAATTAACCGAACTGTGACCTCTAAACCGAGGTATGTACCGAACCGAAATGTTTGTGTACCATTACACCCCTGATATATATACTATTCAGTGGCCTAATGGTTAGAGCGTCCGCCCTGAGATCGGTAGGTTGTCAGTTCAAACCCCGGCCGAGTCATACCAAAGACTATAAAAATGGGACCCATTACCTCCCTGCTTGGCACTCAGCATCAAGGGTTGGAATTGGGGGTTAAATCACCAAAAATGATTCCCGGGCGTGGCCACCGCTGCTGCTCACTGCTCCCCTCACCTTCCAGGGGGTAAACAAGGAGATGGGTCAAATGCAGAGGACAAATTTCACCACACCTTGTGTGTATGTGACAATCATTGGTACTTTAATATATACTGTACACACACACACACACACACACACACACACACACACACACACACACAGCCCGGCCCCCGGCCAAATTTTTTTAACCCAATGTGGCCCCCGAGTAAAAAAGTTTTGGGACCCCTGACCTACATTGTGTTCATTTTAGTATGTTTAACATACAAAATCTATCAAAGTGGCATCCTTCAACTTTTCTGTATGCGGCCCTCTCTGGAAAAGGTTTGGACACCCCTGCTTTAGACGCTCATGTAGCTGAGCTCTCACAAAGAATGCTTGCAAGACGTGACATACAACAAATTACATTTTGTTTAACTTTAGAGCCCAATCGTACAATTTAACTAATGAGAACACGTGTATATAACTGCATTTATTTAAAATGTGTACCATTGTAGAGATGGTAAGTGTGTTTGGTGATGGTGATCTAAAACGACTGTTTACTATGTGACAACTGTTGATGTAGCGGAAAACGAGGTTAGTTGTCACACGCGGTATACATCGCCACCAGTGGGCGCTGTCTCTCAAATTGTGTTATGGAAATGTACAAAATAGGGGGCAGAGCTCACTTACATACAGTAGTCTTCTCTGGAGTAGGACAGTTGAGTTTGAGGTAAGAAGACTGTTTGTGTTTTTCATGTCAAATTGTAAACATCCTCAGTATTTGTTTTCTTGGCTTTTACACAATTTCTTTATACCAAAAAAATTGTCCAAAAAGTGTGGGGAAAAAAAGCTGTATTTTAAAATATTAGCTAGTTCAAGGTTTTATTCGTTAAGTAAGCCAAGTAGTTTAACACGGTGGTTAGACATGATGCGAACCAGAAATTGCATATTGGTTGTCATGTAAACTCATATATTCTCACATATACAGTAGGCTGGCTTAAAGATGTTTAGTCTTTATGTTCCTCATTTTGTGCCAAGTTTATTCGGTATTTGTCACCTTGTCAGTGTAAACTACTGCCATTTTGCCTTTTTTACAATAAAATTGTGACAACCAAACCCATAGTGTGTGACAACCAGCATTTACCTTAGTTTTATTACCTCTTTATGACAATAAATAAAAAATAAAAAAGTAAGAGAGATACACATTTCAAGCAAACACCTCAATCTTCAATTTAATGTACAGTCGGAGTTATTATTACCTCCGCATATTTGTATGAATTTGTCCGTCAATTAATTCGCAACATAGCTCAAAAAGATATAGGCGTAAATATCCGAAATACGATAACGAACGAGTGATACGATTTCGGGGGCCGATCTAGATCATTTCTACTCATTACCTTTACATTTACATGACAAGGCTCAACCTTCTCTGTGTGTGTATGCTAGCGGCCCCGCCTCCACCCACAGAGACAAGGAGAGTTGATGATTTGCAAGAGGGTTCACTACTAAAGATGTCCGATAATGGCTTTTTTGCCGATATTCCGATATTGTCCAACTCTTAATTACCGATTCCGATATCAACCGATACCGATATATACAGTCGTGGAATTAACACATTATTATGCCTAATTTTGTTGTGATGCCCCGCTGGATGCATTAAACAATGTAACAAGGTTTTCCAAAATAAATCAACTCAAGTTATGGAAAAAAATGCCAACATAGCACTGCCATATTTATTATTGAAGTCACAAAGTGCATTATTTTCTTTAACATGCCTCAAAACAGCAGCTTGGAATTTGGGACATGCTCTCCCTGAGAGAGCAGGAGGAGGTTGAGGTGTGCGGGGGGTAGGGAGTAGCGGGGGGTGTATATTGTAGCGTCCCGGAAGAGTTAGTGCTGCAAGGGGTTCTGGGTATTTGTGCTGTTGTGTTTATGTTGTGTTACGGTGCGGATGTTCTCCCAAAATGTGTTTGTCATTCTTGTTTGGTGTGGGTTCACAGTGTGGTGCATATTTGTAACAGTGTTAAAGTTGTTTATACGGCCACCCTCAGTGTGACCTGTATGGCTGTTGACCAATTATGCATTGCATTCACTTGTGTGTGAAAAGCCGTAGATATTATGTGACTGGGCCGGCACGCAAAGGCTGTGCCTTTAAGGTTAATTGGCGCTCTGTACTTCTCCCTACGTCCGTGTGTACACAGCGGCGTTTTAAAAAGTCATACATTTTACTTTTTGAAACCGATACCGATAATTTTGACACCGATACCGATCATTTCTGATATTACATTTTAAAGCATTTATCGGCTGATAATATCAGCAGTCCGATATTATCGGACATCTTTATTCACTACGTTTATTTTATTGCTCAAAAAGTTATAGGTGGATTTCACCAAACTTTGACAAAATGTCAGAAATGTAATAAGGAACAAGTGATTAGATTTTTTGGGGGGTGATCCGGATCGCCTTCTGGATTCAGAGCGGAGCATGGAGGTCTGTGCTCTGATGTTTGGATGACAAACAATTCACATTTGTGTAAAAAGCGTGACAATTAACCTCTTTCTCCCCCAATTAATGTGTCTCAATTAGGGATGTCCGATAATGGCTTTTTGCCGATATCCGATATTGTCCAACTCTTTAATTACCGATACCGATATCAACCGATACCGATATCAACCGATATATACAATCGTGGAATTAACTTATTTATGCCTAATTTGGACAACCAGGTATGGTGAAGATAAGGTACTTTTAAAAAAAATTAATAAAATAAAATAAAATTAATTAATTAAAAACATTTTTTTGAATAAAAAAGAAAGTAAAACAATATGAAAATGAGTAAAATTAACTGTTAAAGGTTAGTACTATTAGTGGACCAGCAGCACGCACAATCATGTGTGCTTACGGACTGTATCCCTTGCAGACTGTATTGATATATATTGATATATAATGTAGGAACCAGAATATTAATAACAGAAAGAAACAACCCTTTTGTGTGAATGAGTGTGAATGGGGGAGGGAGGCTTTTTTGGGTTGGTGCACTAATTGTAAGTGTATCTTGTGTTTTTTATGTTGGTTTAATAAAAAAATAAAAAATAAATACAAATAAAAACGATACCGATAATTTCCGATATTACATTTTAAGGCATTTATCGGCCGATAATATCAGCAGGCCGATATTATCGGACATCTCTAGTCTCAATAGATGGTGCTAGGCCTTTTTGTTATTTTTTTTTCACGCTGAATCTTTTACAGAAGTTATTTTGTACAAACTTATTTTTTCTAAAAACAAAATAAAAGTTTGCCAACCACCCAGAGTGGACGCCAGCTTTATTATATTACCTTGTTAAAATGATATGATTCCAAGCAGTTTTATGGAAGTCATTTTCCACAAACCTCTCCCGACTTCCCGGCACAGACTGAGCCAATAATGAGAGACAAATTACATTGGCAAAGCTTTTTTACGCAACCTTATTAAAAATTCATTTCAAGTCCTAGATACCACAATGGTCCTCCGCATTTCATTTGACAACGGGTGACAGGACAGGTTGTTAAAAAAGAGATGATGGAAGGTGACATATCTGAGCATAATGCTATAAAGTTGAAATACCACAGAAAAAGGTACAAGCAATTTTGCTCTCCAATCTCTGTGGGAATTAATGACATAGGCATAAAAAACCCCATTAGAACTATAAATGTTAGCAGGTCAGCGAGGGCTTCTACAGCATCACAGACCTTGAGCCTCTGGCCAATAATGGCTCCACATGGGAGCCTAAGATCAGACTTTTTTTTTTTTCTTTGGGGACAGAATCCATTTAATAACTGTTGTGTACAAGCTTGTTTATGCTACTGACTTGCTAAGATTTGTTTGTTTGTCATTATGGAGGACATTTAAAGAGACATATTTACTGTTTTATGTTGTGTTTCTTACACGACAGAATGAAATCCACAACACGTATGGAAAATTCTTCCTTGTATGGCACTGTTGGGAATAAGTTTCAGACATAGTTTTTTTACCGTATTGGGCAAATTTTGCTTTTTTAAAAGCAGTTTTTACATATATGTACAGTCGTGGTCAAAAGTTGACATACACTTGTAAAGAACATAATGTCATGGCTGTCTTGAGTTTCCAATAATTTCCCCAACTCTTATTTTTTTGTGATAGAGTGATTGGAGCACATACTTGTTGGTCACAAAAAACATTCATGAAGTTTACTTCTTTTATGAATTTATTATGGGTTTACTGAAAATGTGACCAAACCTGCTGGGTCAAAAGTATACATACAACAATGTTAATATTTGGTTACATGTCCCTTGGCAAGTTTCACTGCAATAAGGCACTTTTGGTAGCCATCCACAAGCTTCTGGCAAGCTTCTGGTTGAATTTCTGACCACTCCTCTTGACAAAATTGGTGCAGTTCAGCTAAATGTGTTGGTTTTCTGACATGGACTTGTTTCTTCAGCATTGTCCACATGTTAGGTCAGGACTTTGGGAAGGCCATTCTAAAACCTTAATTCTAGCCTGATTTATCCATTCCTTTACCACTTTTGACGTGTGTTTGGGGTCGTTGTCCTGTTGGAACACCCAACTGCGCCCAAGACCCAACCTCCGGGCTGATGATTTTAGGTTGTCCTGAAGAATTTGGAAGTAATCCTCCTTTTTCATTGTCCCATTTACTCTCTGTAAAGCACCAGTTCCATTGGCAGCAAAACAGGCCCAGAGCATAATACTACCACCACCATGCTTGACGGTAGGCATGGTGTTCCTGGGATTAAAGGCCTCACCTTTTCTCCTCCAAACATATTGCTGAATATTGTGGCCAAACAGCTACATTTTTGTTTCATCTGACATCACATGGACAAAGATAAGACCTTCTGGAGGAAAATTCTGTGGTAAGAGGGATCTGAGCCGAGGATGTCGTTGTGGCTTGTGCAGCCCTTTGAGACACTTGTGATTTAGGGCTATATAAATAAACTTTGATTGATTGATTGATATGTATATATATATATATATATATATATATATATATATATATATCAGTGACGTGCAGTGAGGTTCATGACTGGTAAGGCACTGACTTCATCACAGTCAGATTTACAAACATATGAACCCTAAAGAGTATCTTATTCACCATTTGATTGGCAGCAGTTAACGGGTTATGTTTAAAAGCTCATACCAGCATTTTTCCCTGCTTGGCACTCAGCATCAAGGGTTGAAATTGGGGGTTAAATCACCAAAAATTATTCCCGGGCACGGCGCCGCTGCTGCCCACTGCTCCCCTCACCTCCCAGGGGGTGATCAAGGGATGGGTCAAATGCAGAGGACAAATTTCATTACACCTAGTGTGTGTGTGACAATCATTGGTACTTTAACTTAACTTTAACTTTACACATACAAACTGTAGCACACAAAAAAGCACATTTAATAAAAAAAACTTTATTATGGTCTTACCTTTACTTATAAATAAAGTCCATTCGCCGCTGTTGTGCTGGATTAATGAACCCCCTGACGGGTGTGTTATATCAACTAAAGCCCTCACTTAAACTTTCCACGTGCAAGATTGAATCTATTTAAAAAAGTGTAACCGAGGGTTTATAAATGTCGCCTATACTGTATGAAACTACAAAATAACAAACACGGAGGCTCCAGTTTACACGAGGACCACTTTATTTACCTTCTTTCAAAAACCTCCGCTCCACTACAACATGTCATCACTTCCGCTCTTGGCGCCTTCAAAATAAGAGCTCAAGGCATATACTGTATAACAGCGCATAACAGGAACTTAACATCACAAATAGGAAAGCCCATGAAAATAGGTTACAAAAGTTATTTAATAAGAAGCCAAATAGTGCAAAAACAATAATGTTCATGTTGGAGGAGTTGTGAATTAGATACACCTGCAGTATGCAGGTGTACCTAATGTTGTGGCCCTGCAGTCATTGACAACTCCTGCAACACGATCATTATTGTTTTTGCACTTTTTGGCTTCTTATGAAATAACTTTTTTAAATAGATTCAATCTTGCACGTGGAAAGTTTAAGTGTGGGCTTTAGTTGATATAACAATTCTACGGCGGGGGTGCAGGAGGCGGGGCTACTGGAGCCTCAGCCAGTGCGTCTTTTGCAGCCGTTTTATGATCGCTCAGCACAAGAAATACGCTACACACATACAGTTGTTGACAAAATACACTGTACATTATATACCTCAGCTAACTAAACTATGGAAATGTATAATATAATTCATATAGCAATACAGTCTCACTGCACAGCAGGCCAGCAGTTAGCCGAGTCCGTCCATGTTGAGGCACTGAGTGACGTGCCTCAACTGGCTGCTGTTCACCGCACCGTCTCTTCTCAGTATTTGAACGGCAAATGTGAAAATTCAGCGATTTTGAATAAAAATTATCAAAAACTGGTGAAGTTAAATGGAAAATAACTTTATAGTATAATCACTGCATAAATATAACAATTTAATTAATTTTTTTTCTTTTTACATTTTTTTTCTTTCCATGATGGCAGGTGAGGCCCCACCTCACCTGCCTCTAGTGACTGCACGTCACTGACATATATATATATTTATATGTACATACAGTATATACACATATGTATGTATATGCATGTGTGTATGTATCTATATATGTATACATTTTTATTAGGGATGTAACGGTATCAAATCTCACGGTACGATATTAACACGGTATTAAGGCCACGTTACGATATTATTGTGGTTAAAAAAAAAAGGCTTCAAAATGTTAGTGTGTGTAAAAAGAAATGGCAGGAATGTTTAGGATAAACACACTTCAATCAATCAAAGTTTATTTATATAGCCTTAAATCACAAGTGTCTCAAAGGGCTGCACAAGCCACAACGACACCCTCGGCTCAGATCCCACATCAGGGCAAGAAAAAACTCAACCCAATGGGATACAATGAGAAACCTTGGAGGGGACCGCAGATGTGGGGGGACCGAGTGGATATGTTTAATAATGTGAGAGTCCAATCCATATAGTGGGGACAGCAGGGGATCCTCTTGCATGTAGACATGACGGGGCACAGAGACGTCCCCGACTGATGCATAAGGACTGGTCCACCCCGGGTTCCGACTTCATGTGAAAGACCAGTCCATTAGGGGGCCAGCAGGGGATCATCTTGAATGAAGACAAGTCAGCAGTGCAGAGATGTCCCCAACTGATGCACAGATGAGTGGACCACCCCGGTCCTGACTTGGAACAGCTAGTGTCTCATCCGTGGAGGCTGATCCGTGGTCACCTGGTAATCCCTCACGCAGGAGAGACGGCAGATCAACTGATCTAAAAAGGGGTCTATTACAGTATACAAATTAGTTTTAAGATGGGACTTAAATGCTTCTACTGAGGTAGCCGGTATGCACCGGGAGGGCATTCTAGAGTACTGAAGCCAGAATAGAAAATGCCCTAAAGCCTGCAGACTGTTTTTGGGCTCTGGGAATCACTAATAAGCCGGAGTTCTTAGAATGCAGATTTCTTGCCGGGACATATGGTACAATACAATCAGCAAGACAAGATGGAGCTAGACCGTGTAGTATTTTATACGTAAGTAGTAAAACCTTAAAGTCACATCTTAAGTGCACAGGAAGCCAGTGCAGGTGAGCCAGTAAAGGCGTAATATGATCAAACTTTCTTGTTCTTGTCAAAAGTCTAGCAGCCGCATTTTGTACCAACTGTAATCTTTTAATGCTAGACATAGGGAGACCCGAAAATAATACGATAAGAGAAGAGAGGTAACGAACGCATGAATAATGATCTCAGCGTCGCTAGTGGACAAACAGGAACGAATTTTAGCGATATTACGGAGATGAAAAAAAGCTGTTTTAGTAACACTCTTAATGTGTGACTCAAAGGAGAGAGTTGGGTCGAAGATAATACCCAGATTCTTTACCGAGTCGCTTTGTGTAATTGTTTGGTTGTCAAATGTTAAGGTGGTATTATTAAATGGGTGTCGGTGTCTAGCAGGACCGATAATCAGCATTTCTGTTTTCTTGGCGTTGAGTTGCAAGAAGTTAGCGGACATCCATTGTTTAATTTCATTAAGACATGCCTCCAGCTGACTACAATCCGGCGTGTTGGTCAGCTTTAGGGGCATGTAGAGTTGGGTGTCATCAGCATAACAGTGAAAGCTAACACCGTATTTGCGTATGATGTCGCCTAGCGGCATCATGTAGATGCTGAAGAGTGCAGGGCCAAGAACCGAACCCTGAGGAACTCCACACGTTACCTTATCATACTCCGAGGTCACATTATTATGGGAGACGCACTGCATCCTGTCAGTAAGATAGGAGTCAAACCAAGACAAGGCTAAGTCTGACATACCAATATGTGTTTTGATACGTTCTAATAGAATATTATGATCAGCGGTATTGAAAGCAGCGCTAAGATCAAGAAGCAGCAACATAGATGATGCATCAGCATCCATAGTTAGCAAAAGATCATTAGTCATTTTTGCAAGGGCTTTCTCTGTAGAGTAATTTGCCCTGAAACTGGACTTAAAGGGTTCACAGAGATTGTTAGATGCTGTGTTAATTTAGCTGCTGTGCAACTTTTTTATCAAGGATTTTTGAGATAAAGGGAAGGTGATGACTCTGCTTGTAATTTACCATGAGGTCAGGATCGAGGTTAGGTCTTTTGAGCAGAGGATGAATAACTGCTGTTTTGAATGCTAGGGGAACAAAGTCAGAGGAAAGTGATAAGTTAATAATATTTACCACTTATAGTCCTAATATTATAAACAGTTCCTTGAAAAGTTTCCATGAGAGTGGGTTAAGTAAAGATGGTGTATGTTTTGTCCATTTACAAGTCGCAGGAGTTCCTCTAATGTTATATCTTCAAAAAGAGAGAGATTGTTTTTGAGAGCAATATCCGTCGTACATACATTCTGTCTGCGTTAATAGAACCCAGTTGGAGGGACGCGTTATCTTTAATCTCCTTTCTAATGAGTTCAATTTTCTGAGTAAACAATTTCATAAAGTCATCAGCCGAGTGGGTGGAGCTACTGGGAGGAGTCCCTTGTTGTACTTGTAATTAAAGACAAGCATAATGCTAAAATGTTGTAATCATATGTATTACTACATAAATGTATTTTAAGTGCAAAGAATTGTGCATGGACATCCACTGTTTCAAGCAAATATTAAAAACTTACAGTTGCATGGATTTAAAGTGACAATGTAAACATCCAGTGTAAAACAATAATGTTCACTTTAGTGTCTTTGAACTTGAACTTTCTGAGAATCAGTGTCCTTCACACGTTTATATCAGTCTGGAAAATGCTGTTTCTCAGAAAAGTAAACTAACAATTTAACTTTTAATAATGTATATACATCACAAACTAATGTCTGGCTTCAAATATGGTTTCTGAATTACATTTTTTGAGGTGTAGACTTGTCCAGGGTGTATTCTGCCTTTCGCCTGCCGCGACATCAAGAGGAACAAGCGGTTGAAAAATAGATGGATGGACTGAGGACTTATCAAGTAGTTTTTCAGTTTCCTCCTGTTTCCCGCATTGAACATTTTTTTGGGCGATTACTTCCGTGGGATGTGACGTGACCGGCTGACTCTGTGTCGCCTTGGAAACACTCAAGACGAATATATTGCTTTGCAGAACGCAGACTTCCTTACCTCTGCCAAAGGGTTTGTTTGTCTGTTTGTTAGCAACGGAACTCGAATAGTTATGGCAAGATTTTTGTGACATTTTACAGGATTTGCCAAAAACCAACAGTTCTTCTCATCGACTACGAACACACTTCCTGCTTACGGCGCCCCACCTTGGCACCCCACACTGCACAGAGGATTGTGGGAGATGTAGTTCATTTTCAGACACCGCAAACGCTTAAGCGCCGTTAAAAACAACACACCAAGTTTTTGTTTGATATCGTCAGTTGTCAGGGTATTATTTTGAAGACTTAGAAACCGAAATACTGCTGTATATACAATACTGTTACACCCCTAATATATAAATAAATGTATGTATATATATATATATATATATATATATATATATATATATATATATAAATATATACATACAGTGCATACAGTACAGGCCAAAAGTTTGGGCACACTTTCTCATTCAATGGGTTTTCTTTATTTTCATGACTATTTACATTGTAGATTGTCACTGAAGGCACCAAAATTATGAATGAACACATGTGGAGTTATGTACTTAACAAAAAAAGGTGAAATAACTGAAAACATGTTTTATATTCTAGTTTCTTCAAAATAGCCACCCTTTGCTCTGATTACTGCTTTGCACACTCTTGGCATTCTCTCGATGAGCTTCAAGAGGTAGTCAACCTGAAAGGGTTTTCACTTTACAGGTGTCATCGTTTTGATGCCTTCATGTAAATGTAAATAGTCATGAAAATAAAGAAAACGCATTAAAATGAGAAGGTGTGTCCAAACTTTTGGACTGTACTGTATATATATATATATATATATATATATATATATATATATATATATATATATATATATATATATATGTATGTATGTATATGTATATGTATGTATATGTGTATATATATATATATATATATATATATACATATATATATATATATATATATATATATGTATGTATATGTATATATATATATGTATATATATATATATATATGTATGTATATGTATATATATATATATATGTATGTATATATATATATATATGTATATGTATATATATATATATGTATGTATATATATATATATATATATATATATGTATGTATATATATATATATATGTATGTATGTATGTATGTATATATATATGTATATATATATATATATATATATGTATATATATATATATATGTGTGTGTATCTATATACATGTGTGTGTATCTATATACATATATATATAAATATACATGTATGTATATGTGTATATATATAAATATACACGTATATGTATATGTGTATATATATTGTGTATCCATATGTGTATATATCTGTATTTAGCATTTTTTAAAGCGCTTTATATATGTATATATGTGCATATATGCATGTATGTATAAATACACAAACATACAGATATACTATTATATGTATGTATGTATATATACATATATATATTATATATATATATATATATACATGTATATAATATATATATGTATATACATATATATATATATATATATATATATACATATATATACATATATATATATATATATATATATATATATATATATATATATACATATATATATATAGGATGCAACCAGCTGCCACTGAAGCAGCGCCTTATTTTACATACAAGTACAAAAGTAAAACACAACGAAACATTTTTAAAAAGCCATAAATAATACAAATTGTGCACATACGATTGCACCATGCATAAACAAACAACAAAACAAAACATAAACCCCATTTTAACACCCACACACACCACGTTGGCCTCTGCAATGCTCCACGCCATCGTCTGCTAGTGTGGGGAGCAGCACGGCCAGAGACAGGAACAGACTCATCAAAGCAACCATGAGAGCCAACTTCGTCCGAGGCTGCCCATTAGCTCTCGGCCAATATCCAGTCTGTGCAGATGAGCAAGTATCTGTCCAGGGAGACCAAAGTGTCCAATCAGAATCAGAATCAGAATCAGCTTTATTGTCATTACGCAAGGTAACGAGATTGAGGCCATTCCATACAGTGCGATGTGTGCATGCTAGAAAAACAATGTGCAAATATATAAAAATATAAAAAATGTAGAAGTGCAATGAATATGGTGTGAAATGAATATATACATGAAAAAAAAAAACAGGGTGGTTGGTGGAATGGGTTATTGCACCGAAGAGAAGGCAGTTATGAGGGACAATGGGGCAGTCCGTTCAGGATGGTTATGGCCCTGGGGAAGAAGCTGTTCTTTAGCCTGTTTGTTTTGGTTTTAATGCACCTGTAGCGCTTCCCAGAGGGCAGCAGGTGGAACAGGTCAGAGCCAGGATGGGTGCTGTCCTTGATGATGGCACTGGCTCTGTTGAGGCCGCGGGAGGTGTAGATGTCCGTCAGAGAGGGGAGAGGGCGGCCGATGATCTTCTGAGCCGTCTTGACCACTCTTTGCAGCCTCTCCCTGTCTGCTGCAGTGCAGCTGCCGTACCATACCGTAATACAGTAGGTCAGCAGGCTCTCGATGGACGAGCGGTAGAAGGTCAGCAGCAGGTCAGGCTTCAGGTTGTACTTCCCGAGGACTCTAAGGAAGTGTAGCCGCTGCTGAGCCTTCTTGATGATTGATGTGGTGTTGACTGTCCAGGAGAAGTCATTAGAGATGTGGACTCCAAGGTACCTGAAGGTGTGGACCCTCTCTACACGCTCGCCGTTGATGTAGAGGGGGGCAGGGTCGGTGCTGCTCCTCCTGAAGTCGACGATGATCTCTCTGGTCTTGCTGGTGTTGAGAGCGAGGTTGTTCTCCGAAGACCAGGCCGTCAGCTTCAGGACCTCCTCTCTGTAGGCAGCCTCGTCACCCCTGGAGATGAGCCCGACCACTGTGGTATCGTCGGCGAACTTGACGATAAGGTTGTCACTGTGGGCCGGACTGCAGTCATGGGTGTAAAGGCAGTAGAGGAGGGGGCTCAGCACACAGCCCTGTGGGGAGCCGATGCTCAGCGTGCGGGAGGATGAGAGGTGCGGGCCAAGTCTCACATTCTGGGGTCGGTCCGTTAGGAAGTCCCTTATCCAGGCGTTTGTGAGAGGGGGGAGGCCAAGAGTGTCCAGTTTATTGCAGAGTCTGTCCGGGATTATTGTATTGAAGGCAGAGCTATAGTCCACAGAGAGCATCCGGACGTAGCTCTGCTGCTGCTCCAGGTGGTTCAGAGCAGAGTGGAGAGCAACAGCGATGGCGTCCTCTGTGGACCTGTTCGCCCGGTATGCGAACTGGTGGGGGTCGAAGTCTGGAGGGATATGGTCCTTGATGTGCTGGAGAACAAGTCGCTCGAAGCACTTCATGATTACCGGAGTGAGGGCCACTGGTCGGTAATCATTCAGGCTGGTGATGGGAGACTTCTTCGGCACCGGGATTATTGTAGATGACTTCAGGCAGGATGGGATGACTGCCTGAGCCAGGGAGAGGTTGATGATCCTGGTGAGGGGGGGAGCGAGCTGGTGGGCGCACGTCCTGAGCACCTTTCCAGGTACTCCGTCTGGTCCGGTAGCCTTCCTGGGGTTCACAGCCAGGAGCACTCGTCTGACACTGTGCTCCTGTACAGTGAGTGGAGTGGCGCCGGAGCCCGGTGGGGGCGGGGGCAGGGCTGGAGCAGATGAGTGTCGCTGGGGGGTTTCGAAACGGGCAAAGAAACAGTTAAGCTCCTCTGCCAGTGTCGCACTCTGATCCGCAGTTGTCATATTGCAGCCTCTGAAGTTCGTGATGTCATGAATGCCCCGCCACACCTCCCGTGAGTTTTTGCTGGACAGATGGGACTCTATCAGCCAGACGCTCAACGCAAGCTCCGCAGCCCCATCTCTTCCACCACATCTCCAGTCTTTCCACACGGACTACGGTGTGGCAGAGAGCCAGCACGCACAAAAAAATGTTGGGTTCAAAAATAACCCAATTTTAACCCAACTGCTGGTTCAGAAAAGGACAAACCCCTTATTTGAGTTATTTTAACTCAACATTTTGGGTACATTTTTTCAACCCAACTTTTGTGTTGAACTTTTGAACCAAAAAGTTGGGTTAAAAAAGTTTAGCCTGCTCAGTGGCCTTGTGGTTAGAGTCCGCCCTGAGGTTGGTAGGTTGTGAGTTCAAAGACTATAAAAATGGGACCCATTACCTCCCTGCTTGGCACTCAGCATTAAGGGTTGGAATTGATTCCCAAAATGATTCCCGAGCGCGGCCACTGCTGCTGCTCGCCGCTCCCCTCACCTCTCAGGGGGTGGAACAAGGGGAAGGGTCAAAAGCAGAGGGTAATTTCACCACACCTAGTGTGTGTGTGTGAGACTATCAGTGCTACTTTAACTTTAACTTGTTGGGTGATTGTAAATAATGTTAATGATAATACTCCATAAAAAAATTCCCTTCAAGTAAAAAGTAACTTTTTAATTTAAAAAAAGCCTCTTACCCAAAAATGTGTTACTCGTTGAAAAACAACCCAAAAATTGTTCATCATTTTGAAAACCCAGAAATTGAGTTAAAATAATACCCTTATAACTTGAGATGTCCGATAATATCGTCAGTCCAATATTATCGGCCGATAAATGCTTTAAAATGTAATATTGGTAATTATCGGTATCGGTTTCAAAATTATCGGTATCAGTTTCAAAAAGTAAAATTTATGACTTTTTAAAACGCCGCTGTGTACACGCACGTAGGGAGCAGTTCAGAGCGCCATAAAACCTTAAAGGCACTGCCTTTGCGTGCCGGCCCAGTCACATATCATCGACGGCTTTTCACACACACAAGTGAATGCAAGCAAACTTGGTCAACAACCATACAGGTCACACTGAGGTTGGCCGTATAAACAACTTTAACACTGTTACAAATATGCGCCACACTGTGAACCCACACCAAACAAGAATGACAAACACATTTTGGGAGAACATCCGCACCGTAACACAACATAAACACAACAGAACAAATACCCAGAACCCCTTGCAGCACTAACTCTTCCGGGACGCTACATATACACCCCCCGCTACCCCCACCTCAACCCCGCCCACCTCAACCTCCTCATGCTCTCTCAGGGAGAGCATGTCCCAAATTCCAAGCTGCTGTTTTGAGGCATGTTGAAAAAAATAATGCACTTTGTGACTTCAATAATAAATATGGCAGTGCCATGTTGGCATTTTTTTCCATAACGTGAGTTGGTTTATTTTGGAAAACTTTGTTACATTGTTTAATGCATCCAGCGAGGCATCACAAGTTCAACAAAATTAGGCATAATAATGTGTTAATTCCACGACTTTATATATCGGTATCGGTTGATATCGGTATCGGTAATTAAGAGTTGGACAATATCAGAATATCGGATATCGGCAAAAAAGCCATTTTTGGACATCTCTACTTATAACCCAAAGAATGGATTGCTATTAATAAAAATAAGTCAAAAATGTAACCCTACACTAGCAACTCATAAATTGGGTTATCAAAATAACGCAGTATTGTTTTGTGTGCAGCTGGTCTTTGGTTCAAACCTGGCCATGGATCCCCCAGGCCTAGACAGATCTAAAAGTTCACAGAAAAACACTAAAAAGTAGAAAACAATTTAAAAAAGTGCCACTCCTTGTTCCGCAGCCCCGAAGCTCCTGATCCAAAAGGCAAAAAACCCCATGAAAACAAGAGGGCAACATCAAGAACACAGAGGAGTAATCTAATGACCAAAGCACCACCATCACATGTTATGTAGACCACAAGGGAGTGTTTTCATGTAGAAAACACATCATAATATGTCCCCTTGATTTGAGAAAGGTTGCCGAAGCCTTATTTAGATCCCTGGTTTTTAATAAGTACAATAGCAATTATGTTCGTTTTACCCAAAAGGCCAAATGAGGGATGTATTTAAAAAATCATGATAATAATATCTTTCTGCACCTCATGGGTGATTTAAGAGCAAGTTGTGAGCCATATTGCCACCCACTAGCAATTTGTCTGCCTTGTCAGACCTGAGATTGACTGGTGAACACCCAGGGAGTCCCTGCCTTTTCACCCCAGGTCAGCTGCTGCTGGCGCCAGCCCCTCTTTGACCCTCTGCAGGCTGAGGAAGAAGCGGTCTTGATACAAAATTGAACGTCATATACTTAAGTGCTTTGTGGAATTATACCTAAATCGCATCTCTGTTAAAAAAAAAAGATATGCTGATTTGTGAATGATGCATTCAGAGAAATAGTCATTTAATTCCATTTAAATTATTTTCAAAGACATGCAAGTCAGGGGCCTTATCATGCAAAACCAACCTTTACCAGATGGTACCTACCTTATGTGTATTTCATGGAGCTAGAACACTGCCACTAACATTTAGTATCGGAAACAAAATTGACATTGTAGAAAAAGTTGTATTGGCACCGAAACAAGTTTTGGCAACAAATGAATACAAACATTGAAAAAATACAATATTTTTGGTGGATGTTTTCGATGCCAATATTTATATTTTCGTACACTTTTATTGTTTTTATGATCGCGTCTGTTTTTTTTACAATTTTGTTTCTTTTTTTCGGTTTTGCTTCCAATTTTTACGGTATCAAAATAATGGCAGTGTTTTAGCATGAGAGGCGGAAGCCTGTGGGCGGGGCTTACAACAAGTTTACCCGGAAGCAGTTTTACTGGACTGTAAAAACACCGTAGAGAAGAAAGGAGGGCCGATGGCGTCTAAACCCCCAATCCCAACCCTTGATGCTGAGTGTCCCCTCACCTCCCAGGGAGTGATCAAGGGTGATGGGTCAAATGCAGAGAATAATTTCGCCACACCTAGTGTGTGTGTGTGACTATCATTGGAACTAGAGATGTCCGATAATGGCTTTTTTGCCGAAATCCGATATTCTGATATTGTCCAACTCTTAATTACCGATTCCGATATCAACCGATACCGATATATACAGTCGTGGAATTAACACATTATTATGCCTAATTTTGTTGTGATGCCCCGCTGGATGCATTAAACAATGTAACAAGGTTTTCCAAAATAAATCAACTCAAGTTATGGAAAAAAATGCCAACATGGCACTGCCATATTTATTATTTAAGTCACAAAGTGCATTATTTTTTTTAACATGCCTCAAAACAGCAGCTTGGAATTTGGGACATGCTCTCCCTGAGAGAGCATGAGGAGGTTGAGGTGGTAAGGTTGGGGGGGCGGGGTTGAGGTGGGGTGTATGGGGTAGTAGGGGTGTATATTGTAGCGTCCCGGAAGAGTTAGTGCTGCAAGGGGTTCTGGGTATTTGTTCTGTTGTGTTTATGTTGTGTTACGGTGCGGATGTTCTCCCAAAATGTGTTTGTCAACTTGTTTGGTGTAGGTTCACAGTGTGGCGCATATTTGTAACAGTGTTAAAGTTGTTTATACGGCCACCCTCAGTGTGACCTGTATGGCTGTTGACCAAGTATGAATGGCATTCACTTGTGTGTGTGAAAAGCCGTAGATATTATGTGACTGGGCCGGCACGCTAAGGCAGTGCCTTTTAAGGTTTATTGGCGCTCTGAACTGCTCCCTACGTCTGTGTACCACTCCGTACAGCAACGTTTTAAAAAGTCATAAATGTTACTTTTTGAAACTGATACCGATAATTTCCGAGCATTTATCGGCCGATAATATCAGCAGTCCGATATTATCCGAAATCTCTAATTGGAACTTTAACTTTAACTTAAATCAAGTGTAAAAGTGATATGATATATTCGTGTTAACCAGTGTTGGGTTAGTTACTGAAAACCAGTAACTAGTTACAGTAACTAGTTACTTTATTTCAAAAGTAACTCAGTTACTTACACCAAAAAGTAATGCGTTACTGTGAAAAGTAACTATTTAGTTACTTCTTTTTTTCTTCTTTTTTTTTTAAAGCTCCCATTAATGCCCTTTTTGCCTTCATTTCAGTACTGTTATTGCACTGGAGAATAATACAATCTGTTGATCAACTTGACATGCATTTTTATTTTCCTTTTAACATAATTAATGAAAAACAGTGCAACATAAAAAGGCATTCCTCCTTTCTTTAAACTTGGACCAATGACCATTAATAAAAAAACAAGTTTAAGTGCAACATAAGAAGAAACATCATCTTCCTTGAAAGATAGGTAGTGAAATAAAGCCTGACATCTGGAGTGATGCTGCTGTCTTCCACACTTGGAGCCATGGATTGTAGAATCCTTGTTTTCAGTGGCAGGATCATTGACACAGATGGTGAAGTTTCAGTGCTCAGTAGAGATGTAACACTTTTGAGGGGTTTAAGCACCTAGAGGACCTCATCTGCCACTCTCACATCATCATCAGACAGGGTGACATTTGTCTTCAGGGTGTTGTGGGTCAATGCAGAGTATATAGCTGCCTGCTGCTCCAACATATCATAAGTGGAGTTCCACCTCGTTGGGACATCATGTATGAGCAGGCAGCTTTAGCATTTCTTGCTTTGTCTTAAGCACATGAGCAGCTGTTGTGCTTGGGTGGAAGTAAGAAACCTTCCTGATCCTCCCAAAGAGGCGCTCCATCCTATTGACTGAGATTCCCTTCTGTGATGCCAAATTCACTACATGTGCAAAGCACCTATCTGTGGTCCCAGTCCTGCCTCATTCTCTGTAATTATTTGATTTTTGGCATTATCACGTGTGACTGGGATATCTTTATCTTCCATTCCTCCACTGCTTGTGTCAGTACCTGCGCAAGGTGACTCTCGTAGAGGGGGCGTGTCTTCTCATCTCCCAGTCTGCTGTGATGAAGTGAGCGCTTATAGTTCCGCTGGACGTCCAGCCGTCTGTCATGAGCGCAACAGATGATGCTCGGGATAGTTCATCCACAACTTTTTTCTTCTCCTGCTCATAAAGATCTGGCACAATCTTATTGCTGAAGTGGGTGCGCGACGGGATGTCGTAACGTGGTTCAAGCACGTTCAGCATGTGTTTAAAACCCTCGTTTTGCACAACCGAATCTGCACTTATAAACACACCGATTCAATGGCGCTGGGCGTTCAAGCTCCTCCGTTATTGCGCTCGCCATGACCACGCTGTGTGTGGACTGAACGTGCCAACAACTTTTTTTTTTTGTTTCATATATCAAACCGCGGATCAAACCTCCCCTCCCCGCCCCCCCACCACCCCCCAGCCCCCCACACACACATAGGCCGCGCCTCTTTTCTTCTCTCCGGCTTGTGACAGAGGAAGATTCAGAAGAAAGACACCGCAGCGCTTCTGTTTCTAGCCGATACTACATCAAAAGTAACGTAAAATAACGCAGTAACGCATCATGTAGTAACGGTAACTAAATTACTGAATTAAAAAAAATAACGCGTTAGATTACTAGTTACCGCCGAAACTAACGGCGTTACAGTAACGCGTTACTTTGTAACGCGTTAGTCCCAACACTGGTGTTAACCTAGTTATACTTTGAGGATGTAGTATACACTGCAAAAAGTCAGTGTTCAAAAACAAGAAAAAAAAATACAACAATTTTTTTTTTTTAATTTGAACTAAGCAAAATTATCTGCCAATAGAACAAGAAAATTTGGCTTGTCAAGACTTTCCAAAACAAGTAAAATTAGCTAACCTCAATGAACCCAAAAATACCTTAAAATAAGTATATTCTCACTAATAACTGTACTACTATATGAGTACGTATTTTCTATTGTTTCATTGAAAATAAAACAGCAAAGTCCATTTGGCTTTCATCTGTTTTAATATGAGACACAATTGTGTCGAAGTCGTGATTTTTTTTTTATATGCTTGAAATAAGAAATTATTACTTTAAAAAAGTAGTTTTATACTTGTGAGTGTTGATGACACAGCTTTGCAACACTTGATATTCTAGTTTCAAGCATGTTTTACTCAATATAGGTCATCAAATCTCAGCAAGAAGCTGTAATATCTTACTGAGATCATTTAGGACCAAAACCCTTAAAACAAGTAAACATAAAACCTGCTTAGTGAGAAGAATTATCTTATCAGACAGAAAATAAGCAAATATCACCTTTATTTGAGATATTTAATCTTACTTAGATTTCAGTTTTTGCAGTGTAAGCGGCACAGAAATTAATTATCTCGATATGGCCGTGATATTTGGCAAAACTTTGTATGGAACAATATTTTGTTACATTTCCACGCGGAGAGAAAAGAGCGACTTTAAAATGTAAGTCCAGCTGTATTTATTCATTTCAAACATTTAACAGCAAACATGTAAAGCTTGGTGTGACATGAGTAACCAATTTGTGTTCAAATACGAGACTTGGACTCTTGTAATGTTGAGCGACCTCTGGCAGTTCACTCTCTTGTTCGCCCGGGAGGGAGCCCATCATATCCAGGCTGTGGCGACAACTTCATGCACTAAACCTTTTTCAGCATTTGGAAGTAAAACCGTACATCTGATCTATTCTTTTATTTCTATGTTTACACCCAAATAGGTGGACTCATGTGTTATTATATTGTCAAGTTTTATTTTGACTTGTATAAACAATGTGCTGAAAGTACCGCTATTGTGATTAATTTCCCGCCTTAATTGCAAATAATACAAAACAGGAGGATACATTCAGATATCTTATATTCCACATAATAATCACATGTACATTTGAAAGTACAAGCTACAACATATTTTTAAAACATCAACTGCTATAATGTAGAGTTGAGGGATTATTTAAAATGAATTTAAAAAATAGGGTGGACTTTTAGAGGAGACATTTCTATTAACAATCACATTAAAACATCTTAAAAAATATCTGAGTAGTATTTCATCAACAATCTCATAATAAATCCTGATAAACTGTATCATCATCATAATTGCTTAAAAGTTATTTTATTTGCTTTGTAAAGAGAATTTATACATAGTAATAAATTAAACAAGTTGAAAAACTTATTCGGGTGTTACCATTTAGTGGTCAATTGTACGGAATATGTACTGTACTGTGCAATCTACTAATAAAAGTCTCAATCAATCAATCAAACATTTAATAAATAACAGAAATATATCCTAATAACCTCTAAGAGCTGAAATGAACTGCATATATAAAACCAATTGTGAAAGTAACGACGTTGACCAGAGTGCTTTATGAAGTAGTCAAAGAGTAATAAAGTACTGTATCATGTTTACAAATACAATATTTCTCTCTGAGCAGGAGATGAATCTGCTAACAGCAACACATATAGGCCTACTCAAGATAAAGGAAAAACATTTTGCTTCATAATTTTATATTTTCAAGCTTTTGTAGACTTAATTTAGACGCCCTCGGTCCTCCTTTCTTCTTCTGCTGTTTTTACAGTCCAGTAAAACTGCTTCCAGGTAAACTTGTTATAAGCCCCGCCCACAGGCGCCCGCCCCTCATGCTAAAACACTGCCATTATTTTAATACCGTAAAAAAAGTGAAACCCCCAAAAAAAGAAACAAAATCACAAAAAAAAGAAAAGCTATAATAAATACTTTTGAAACACACAAAAACAAAAGTGTACAAAAGTATGAATATTGGCATCGAAAACATCCACCAAAAATATTGTGTTTTTTCAATGTTTTTAACTCATTTAGGTGCCAATACAACTTTGTGTACAATGTCAATTAATTATTGGGATACCAAATCTTACTGGCAGTGCTCTGGCTCCATAGTATTTGGTATCTGCATAAGTACTGAAAATTTGAAATCCAACCGTGGAGGCATTGCAGAGATATTTATAAAACAATCTTGCCTCCCTTCATACTTCCTCCAAACGGGCCGTTTGGATGTTTGTTCAAGTGTGACATCATCAGATTATTGATATATGGTAGACATTTACCCAAACATCCTTCCATGAGTCAGCCAATATAATCAGGTTGTGCTAGAACATCATGTCAACAATGAAACTCAATGAAAGAAAATGCTCTGTTTGTTTGCTCTAACTAACACAAGTCACGACACAAACTTCCAGCGTCATCTGAAGTAAAAAGTACTAAAAAGTTACTTTTATGATTGATGGCAATGTGCCTTTCACTGTGAGAGAGTGTGCAAAGATTACTCCTGCTTCACCCACATACCTTCACATAAAGATAGATTTTGCAGGAAAAAAAACTTTTATTAATGGTGACTACTATTTATGGCAATGGAGGAGACAATGAAACGGTTAAGAATGTGTGAATGATGTTAGTAATGTTAGCTCGAGTTGTTGTGTAGCTAGCTTAGCCTTTTACTGTGCGACAATAGCTTCATTGTCGTTCTGCAAAACAAAGAATGGTTTTCCTAAAAACGACTTTTAGTTGTATCTGTGCCTACTGTGTTTGGCAATGGACAAGTTAGTATTATAATCTGTAATTACATTTGCGAACATCTCAAACGATTATGTAGCCCATAGCATGGCTAACTGTATTAGCCGGCTAGTGCCTCTATTGTTTACAAAGATTCGAAGCAGCGGTGCAGTAAAAATATTACCATGATATAGAGTGAAAAAACATTTTATTGTCAATATACAGATGCATGCGTCCATGATCTGGTGTTGGAGACATAATGACTTGGTAGAAGTTAACTTTGGCCAGCGTTTTTGTACCAAAAATTTACTGGTACCAAATTCCTTTTTTACTTTGTGTCCACCGTGTCGTCTCCTCATTTAGCCAACAAACTAGACACGGTGAGCCGTGTGGTCTCGCTAAATCGTCTGGAATGTTGTGTTGCGGTGAAAGTCAAGTAAAAATGATATAGCTGGTGGTGATCACCAGTGTCCATATTCCATACGGTCTTAGCAAAACAAAACAAAAACAAATACTGTACCAATCATAGCTGCGGCGCGGGGACTGAAGGCTAGTCCGTGTGAGGGGGCGTGGTTAAGAGGGCTTCATTTGCATCTAACAACTGCGCCTCTCAAAATGAACCGTTTTTAGAAGCAGCCAGAAAGTGACCTAAAGAAAGGTCTTTACAGCACAATCTATGCCAAATGTTGACCAAAGAATCATCATTACATGTTATCTAGACTAAAATTAAGTGTTTTAAAAATAGAAATAATCATGATACAGTATGACCCCTTTAAGTTGTTCAAATTTCTCTAAACTTCCGTCCGAAAAACCTTTTGATCAGATGTCACAGGTAAGAACTAGGAAAATCACAAATTGACAACGTTAACATAATTTGATCAATATGTACATGTTTGGTACTTTTGTTTAGTGTTGAAGTTGATCAAGAGATTTGAGGAAAAAAAATGGTTGAAAAAAATATATATTTCCAAAATGTTTTAATGCCCTTTGAAAAATAAAGAACTTGTATGTACTGTTATGGCGTATTTTCAAATAACTGCACTGTATTGCACACCTGTGAAAGAGTTGGACATTGACATTTTTTAATTTAACATGTGAAAACCCTTCTTAGGGGAAAAAAACCTGCAAAAACCATGGGCAAAAATTCAGCAAAAAAATGCTGAAAAAACAACAACAAAAATCAGCCTTTGTAAGCAAATATGTATGATATGACTTAAATGTTTGTAATATTTCTCTTCTCACAGTTCCTAATAAAATATTTGAACAAAAGAACATGTATTAAATGGCCAAACTTTTTGTAAGAACATATAAAATAAGATTAAAATTAGGGATGTCCGATAATATCGGACTGCCGATATTATCGGTCGATAATTGCTTTAAAATGTAATATTGGAAATTATCGGTATTGGTTTCAAAAAGTTAAATGTATGACTTTTTAAAATGCTGCTGTGTACAGGAACGTAGGGAGAGGTACTAAGCGCCAATAAACCTTAAAGGCACTTCCTTTGCGTGCCAGCCCAGTCACATAATATCTACGTCTTTTCACACACACAAGTGAATGCCACGCATACTTGGTCAACAGCTATACAGGTCACACTGAGGGTGGCCGTATAAACAACTTTAACACTGTTACAAATATGCGCCACACTGTGAACCCACACCAAATAAGAATGACAAACACATTTTGGGAGAACATCCGCACCGTAACACAACATAAACACAACAGAACAAATACCCAGAACCCCTTGCAGCACTAACTCTTCCGGGACGCTACAATATACACCCCCTACTACCCCATACACCCCACCTCAACCCCGCCCCCCCAACCTTACCACCTCAACCTCCTCATGCTCTCTCAGGGAGAGCATGTCCCAAATTCCAAGCTGCTGTTTTGAGGCATGTTAAAAAAAATAATGCACTTTGTGACTTCAATAATAAATATGGCAGTGCCATGTTGGCATTTTTTTCCATAACTTGAGTTGATTTATTTTGGAAAACCTTGTTACATTGTTTAATGCATCCAGCGGGGCATCACAACAAAATTAGGCATAATAATGTGTTAATTCCACGACTGTATATATCGGTATCGGTTGATATCGGAATCGGTAATTAAGAGTTGGACAATATCGGAATATCGGATATCGGCAAAAAAGCCATTATCGGACATCTCTAATTAAAATCATGGTTTTTTATTTATTTATTTTTATCTTTTTACCTTAGTAACAATGTTCTTATGTTTTTTATATTTCATCTATGAATTTGCACTAAAAGGGTTTGCTTGCAATTTCGTTGTACAATGACAATAAAGATCTATTCTTTTCTATATTCTCCTAAAAAACAGCGTCCTTTGCAGGACAAACCAAAAACAAAAGTCCACTTTAGGATACCTTAAAAAGACAGATTGAAACCTATCAATAATTAATGAGGAATAAGTGAAATAAATAGTTAATGTAATAATTGAATCAACATGTGTTTAGCTGTAGGAGCGGATAATTTTTTGAATATTTGTCTTTATTCATTATCAAACATAATCATTTGTTACTGTGGTAACAAATAAGGTCAACTGCTACGTAGGATGTTCAGTTAGGATTAGAGGCTGGCACAACAATTACTTCCTGTATTCTGTCTGAAACGTTCCACTAATAGGAACTCAAGATCCCTACTCCAATCAAGACTGACGGTTTCACTTTGGAAACATCTAAATTGGAAACGCAAACATTAGTTATGTTTACGCAAACGTTAGTTATGTTTACGCGAATGTTAGTTATGTTTACGGCTGTGCTGGCTCCTGTCCTTCACGTGGCCTCTAAGGGCGATAAAGTGAGAGTTACACGATCCACCTTGGGCAGAAATAGGAAATGTTGCTGTGAACAGCAGCTGTTGCTTAGGTTGACTCGTGCAGTGAGAGGCCTCGGCCTTCCCAGGCACTGCCAAATAAAGAGACTACTGTGTTGTGAGACCCCCTCCCCCCCATCCCAAGGCCCCTCACACACACTTTCACTTTTCCAAGGTGTTAACCTGCAGAGGTGAACAGGATTGCAGAGTTTTAGCCACAAATGGGATGATGGAAAAAACATTATTTGCACAAAGTTGCCGGATTGCGCGTTCTTGTGCGTAATCAAAATGTGTCAGTTACTCGACAGAGGGTGGACGCGGCTAACATGACGGATGATTCGCCTCCATACATTGCAGGCGCTTCTTGGGCAAACGAATGACGGCATCCGAGACATCTCGCCCTCGCAACTGACAGCTCAGATTCCGCATCCGTCTCCGGTTTTACCTCAACGGGATCAAACTCACAGCGCTTCACGGGAGGTGAGGAGCAATTCCATTAGCTGTCAGCGGCCGGGATGCCACGCAAAACAAAAACCTGGGGAATATGGGAGAAGAAAACATGATTGTAACCCGTCTGGCACTCTGCACTGTCAAGATGCTTTGCAAAACTATAAAGCTGACACGAGGAACATTTTCTATATGTCCGAAAAACTTACAAAGTTGGTTATTGTACCTTAGGTCATAATAGATGTTTGGATTTCTTAGGAGCTGAAATAGTTAAATATAAGATTAACAAATAAAAATTTGATATAAAAACTTGTGCTGTCTAATGATTTTTAATCAGATTAAATGCACTTTTGAATTTGCATTAATCATGATTAATCACAGGATATTACTCACTTGCATCATTTCAATGAACTTAAAAAAGTACCCCAATATTTCAACACAAATGCAGTGCAATTGTCAGAATATCACACAGAATTAAAAACATTTTTTGTCCTTGAATGCACCTTGTTTATTTGCTCAAAACTAACAATTTTAGTTTATAGGAGAACTGCGCTTTTTGTGGAATTTTGTCTATTCTTCACAATCATTATGAGAGACAAGAAGACAGATGTATTATTTTTTTGTTGTTATGCATTCTAATGTGTAAATAAAAATCTGCTTACAATGGAGCCAATGGGATGTCATCTATTCCGCCCATAAAGCTCTTTGAAAAAACATCCAAAAAGAAAATAATAAAAATACTCCATTTACAATGTGTGACCTGAATACTAACCAAGTATTATCAATGTTTTTATTATAAGCGCTGACGCAGATGAACTATTTATAGCGGCACTGTGATCAGAGAGAGCTAACGTTGACATCATTGGCTGGTGAGCTGCTTTCTCCCCTTGACGCTGGTGAAAGTTTTTTCCAGATTATAAATAATTTCTCTCACCTTGCAAGTAGAAGAATGAGGACATCATCCGACCAAGATGGTCAACTTTGACAGCCAATTTAGACCCGGGAATGGCAAGAAAGACACAAAAAGACGCTTGGTCTGCCTTTTTTTCCATGTTTGTTGGCTCTCATGATGTCTGCAGTGAGCAGTAATCAGTAGCTGCGTTTCCATTAACCTTAGAAATGCGCAAAACTAGAGATGTCCGATAATATCGGACTGCCGATATTATCGGCCGATAAATGCTTTATAATGTGATATCGGAAATTATCGGTTTCAAAAAGTAAAATTTATGACTTTTTAAAACGCCACTGTACGGAGTGGTACACGGACATAGGGAGAAGTACAGAGCAGTTGCGTCTCCCAGTCATACTTGCCAGCCCTCCCGATTTTCCCGGGAGACTCCCGAATGTCCCGGGGCAACCCATCCATCCATCCATTTTCTACCGCTTATTCCCTTCGGGGTCGCGGGGGGCCCTGGAGCCTATCTCAGCTACCGGTACAATCGGGCGGAAGGCGGGGTACACCCTGGACAAGTCGCCACCTCATCGCAGGGCCAACACAGATAGACAGACAACATTCACACTCTCCCGAATTTCTCCCGATTTCCACCCAGACAACAATATGCCTTAAAGGCACTGCCTTTGCGTGCCGGCCCAATCACAAAATATCTACGGCTTTTCACACACACAAGTGAATGCAAGGCATACTTGGTCAACAGCCATACAGGTCACACTGAGGGTGGCCGTATAAACAACTTTAACACTGTTACAAATACTGTGAACCCACACCAAACAAGAAAGACAAACACATTTTGGGAGAACATCCGCACCGTAACACAACATAAACACAACAGAACAAATACCCAGAACCCCTTGCAGCACTAACTCTTCCGGGACGCTACAATATATACCCCCCTCTATCCCCTACCACCCCCACCTCAACCCCCCCCCCACCCCCCCCAACCACGCCCACCTCAACCTCCTCATGCTCTCTCAGGGAGAGCATGTCCCAAATATCAAGCTGCTGTTTTGAGGCATGTTAAAAAAAATAATGCACTTTGTGACTTCAAAAATAATATGGCAGTGGCATTTTTTTTCCATAACTTGAGTTGATTTATTTTGGAAAACCTTGTTACATTGTTTAATGCATCCAGCGGGGCATCACAACAAAATTAGGCATAATAATGTGTTAATTCCACGACTGTATATATCGGTATCGGTTGATATCGGAATCGGTAATTAAGAGTTGGACAATATTGGATATCAGCAAAAAAGCCATTATCGGACATCTCTACGCAAAACCTAAATATCGCAATAAAATACTGGTAATGGAAGCAAAAAAAAAGGTGGTTTTTGAGTTTTCATGATGGAAACACTTTTTTCGCATTTCGAGGTCACCTAAACACAGAATTGATGGGGTGCCCAGGTAGGACAACCAGGGCAGACAGGTTGTCCTGGTCTCGCTTCCGATCGGTCGGCTGGGATCGAGCCAGGCGGAACCGCCGCATCGGGCCGTCTCACGGGTGCCTTCCCTGCAATAGAGGACGACCCGCAGGCTTGGAAAGACCCACATGCCCGAACAATTTTAACGGGGCTGTAAGTCTCCAATGGGTCGGCCGAGGGGGGGAGCGAGCTAGGCGGCATTGCCGCACCGAGCCTTCCCCGCAATAGAGGCCGACCCACAGGCTCGGAGAGACCCACATGCCCGACAAGTGTCAAGGGGGCCGTAGGAAGTTGCCTTTGAGCGATTACCCTCTGCCTTCATCTTCTATTGACATCACGGAGCACTGACTGTATTCCACTTCCTTAAAGTGGAGTCTCGCGGGATGAGATTTTACAAGAATTACGGCTCATAATGCAAAACACAATTTAATGGAAACACCTACTATAGTCGCAAATGTACTTTATCAACATTTTAGAAATATCGCTTCTATTTTGCAAAAAACTGTAATGGAAACGCAACTACTGATGTCGTTGAAGGAAAAAGCGAACGTTGTGATGCGTTTTTGAAAATAATGCGTCGCATATGCTTAAAATTAGCAAAATGCGGAAATGGTACTTGTTATGAATGTGCCTGTTACTACATTACATATATATACTTACAGCTCGTATATAAAACATTGATGGAAGTGTTTGGATGTTTAAGTGCTCTATAGGCATTAAAGAGTGACTCCAGGAGGCTCCATTTTAAGATGACTTTTCTCTTACATAAGGATTGTGAATGATAGACAAAATAAAAAATAAAAATGCAGTTCCCCTTTAGGTCCAGAACACCAGTCGTAGTCTTCTCACTCATCTTTGCACTGATGTATGCATTGACCTCATCATGTCTGTATAACAAAGTATGCCACCTTTCAGGTAACCATCCACAGTTAAACAATGTGCGGGCAAAATAAATGGTGTGATTAATCTAAGTATATACATGATTAATACAATCATTGTTTGTGATTAATCACATGAGTTAACTCATTTTTGACAGCTCTAATGAAAACATATACTATTGTTTATTCACAGGAGTAACATCCTTAAATAAACATTCATCTAAACTGCAAAGTCAATCAGTTGTCCACACCAAAAGTGAATCATAACACTCATCGCCACTACAACACCATTTAGGGCAGTCAAAAAATAAATTAACAGCAGTTACTAATTTATCTAAATGACTGTGTTTATATTTTAACATATTCAATGCGTGGGCATTACAGATGTCCGATAATGGCTTTTTTGCCGATATTGTCCAACTCTTAATTACCGATTCCGATATCAACCGATACCATATATATACAGTCGTGGAATTAACACATTATTATGACTAATTTTGTTGTGATGCCCCGCTGAATGCATTAAACAATGTAACAAGGTTTTCCAAAATAAATCAACTCAAGTTATGGGAAAAAAATGCCAACATGGCACTGCCATATTTATTATTGAAATCACAAAGTGCATTATTTTTTTTTAACATGCCTCAAAACAGCAGCTTGGAATTTGGGACATGCTCTCCCTGAGATAATCCTGATACCCACTACAACTATGGGAAATACTATACTTTGACTTTCACGAAGTGCATTATTTTATTTATTTTTTTAAACATGCCTCAAAACAACAGCTACAAAAACAATGAAGGCACACAGCTTCAGTACAGAGTATACTAAAGTAATAAAGTAAACAATAACATAGTCCTCCTTTAGTGCAAGACTGCCTGGCATACTGTATAACAGGAAATTATAAACTGGGCTCAATCTGAACAGCTGATATGGGCATCTACATCAACTATATGATTTGCCTGAAAAGCTGGACAAGACACACAAAAAAAAACTTTTTGAAACTGATACCGATAATTTCCGATATTACATTTTAAAGCATTTATCGGCCGATAATATCGGCAGTCCGATATTATCGGACATCTCTAGTCATACTTGCCAACCCTCCCGGATTTTCCAGGAGACTCCCAAAATTCAGCGCCTCTCCCGAAAACCTCCCGGGACAAATTTTCTCCCGAAAATCTCCCGAAATTCAGGCAGAGCTGGAAGCCACGCCCCCTCCAGCTCCATGCGGACCTGAGTGACGTCAGGTGCGCAACACCACGTAAATCGTTGGCCAACCAAAAAGTAACCCCAGTACGCTATAGCCAACATTCACCAGGAGATGGCAACAGACAAACATAGATCACTATTACATTCCTCCCCTTTTAGAAATGTATAGAAGTTACTCAAAATAAATAAACAACCCAACCAAAAAATGCAGCAGCTCAATTAAAAAACTGTACATAAGCCACATTCTTTTCTTTTTTTTTTTAGTACTGAACTCTTAATCCTCATTTGTAAAAAATAACATGCTTATTATACAAACAGTATTTGTACACCTTTAACACAGATTTTTATACTGTCTTCAGAGATTCAGTTTTTTTGGTGGTACTCGAAACCTTTCTGGGTACCTGCGAAAGGGTGTTCAGCATGGTTGGAAAAATAGTGACAGAGAATAGAACAAGGATGGACAATTCAACCCTCAACTCAACAATGAGTAGATGAGTGTTATGTGTGTGTATATGTGTAAATAAATGAACACTGAAATTCAAGTATTTCTTTTATTTATATATATATATATATATATATATATATATATATATATATACATATACATATATATATATATATATATATATATATATATATATATAATAAATATATATATAGCTAGAATTCACTGAAAGTCAAGTATTAAATATACTCCTCCCCTCTTAGCCCCGCCCCCAACCACGCCCCCGCCCCACCCCGACCACGCCCCCCCACCCCCTCACCTCCCGAAATCGGAGGTCTCAAGGTTGGCAAGTATGTCTCTAGTGGGCATCATGGCAAACCACAATTATATCTTTTATCAGAATCAGAATCAGAATAGTTTTTGTTTTTATTTTATGACAGCTAAGCTATTCTATTTTCCACACTAAAAAAAAGAAAACTAGTACCGTATTTTTCGGACTATAAGTCGCAGTTTTTTTCATAGTTTGGCCGGGCTCCAGTGCGACTTATATACATGTTTTTTTCCTTTTTTATTATGCATTTTTGGCAGGTGCGACTTATACTCCGAAAAATACGGTACTATTGTTCTTATTTTGAAAACCAGCATTATTTTCATTTTTTATGTCTATTTCTTTTGTTAGTTACTCATATGTTAAAAAAATATGCTCCACACTGTCCACAACCTTGTGGACAGCCTTCCCAGAAGAGTTGAAGCTGTAATAGCTGCAAAAGATGGACCGACATCATATTGAACCCTATGGGTTAGCAATGGGATGGCACTTCAAGTCCATATGTGAGTCAAGGCAGGTGGCCAAATACTTTTGGCAATATAGTGTACATTTAAAAGTTGGCGCCCTCTAGGCAAACAGCTCCTCTAATGAACATACATTATGTTTAATACATACAGTATGATAGTTTCCTATGATTTATCTTTCTGTTAATACAATACAGTAAATATCTCAGACGGACTCGCAAATAGGGATTAATCATTATCAATTAATTTGGATTAATTCAAAACAAAACATGTTGTTATCATGTGGCAGCCCTAAAATGAATGGACCACTGTACTGCAATAGTTTGCCTGTATAATCTAAGAGATGTACCATAAATGAATATTGCTGTGTATTATTGTGGTTGTAATCACAGTTATGTAGTGCATCAAACTACACCTGAATACATAAAATATTACACACACCAGAGTAGTGATGGGCATTTGACAAAATGTCCTTAATTGGCTCTGGGGAACATTGACGGCCAATTTAATTAATCTATTGGTATTTTTTCATTCTTAGGAGTTGTGCATGGATGAAATTCAACTTTACCTCATCTTATTTGACTGTTTCTTAGATGTGTTTGAGACTGATTTTGCAACAATCAGTAAGCTCGTCGATAGCACACAGTGTGAATCAAAACATTAACGGTTGTTAGCTTCGTAGAAGCAAATTTTTGATGCATTTTAATTGGATTGTGCAGGTGTACAGAAATGTTTAAGCCAGTGGTTGTATTTCGCCACCTTTGAATGAAGCACAATGTCCTTCACTAAATCAGAAATCCCGCCTGAAAAGATTGCACACTATGCAATCCAGCGCGCAGATCGAAGTTTGTTGTATATTGGACCAAAACAGCCCGATATACAACTCCCTGCTTTAATTACAACTGCCTGTTCAATCAGAAAGCATAAAACTCCCAACGGGCAGGTGGCATGTGTCAGTGAGGCCTCCGAGGATTGATGTACCCGGTATAGTCTCTGCGCTTCTTGGGCTGGCGGCCCACGACCTGCGACACGGCGCCGTCACTTTTACGACATCTTAAGGAATATTCTTTTTTAATGCAGCCTATTACTGCTGACATACAAATCTTTCCCACTGTGGCCCCATCTCCAGCCTGATCAATTTTTACACTGCTGAGCCGCCTGCATTTACTCCATTGTGTCACTCTCAAAATACATTTTTTCCAGGAGCATACGGGGAAAAACGGCAATAAACATACATTACCATCCTACACCTATTTAGTGTTCCACTGTAACTAAAGGCTTCTGAGAAAATGTCATCCGTTTCTGTAGTAAGCAGAACTGTTTAAATGTTATTTATTTTTATGCGCCAAAGAAAATATATTGTGAAGTACTGCATTGATTTCGAACATAACCATGTCTCCATACGGACAGGAGGTGCTGAATTTATGAATCCTTTTCACAAGTCCTTTAATTGAATTTTCCAAATCTCACACCACACACAAATAATCAATACGTGCTGCTGTGTGGAACTTGCCTCAGAATTATTAGGGCCTTGCTTTTTCAATTTTGTAGTCATCAGCAGATACAAGCATGGTGGGTATTTGTAATGCAGGAACATCCCTGAGGATTTATGCCTGCTCAAAGCCTGATTGTTCCCTGAAAGTGACTTCTTTAGGAGACTTTTGTTAACATTATAGAATGTCCGTAAGCACTTCTTAACAGTGCATCCCTTTTACAGTATAGTAGTCCAAAGAAGTGAAACAAAATGGATTTACTTCGCTGCCCAGGCACGGTGCAATTCCTCCAGAAAATGTAGCTGAAGTCACAGGAAAAGTTATATAGTGTTTTACTAGAAACACAGTGTCATGATGCCTGCACAGGAACATCCTCCACACACATGGCAGACGTACACGCAATACTATATTTTGACGTGGCAACGGTCATGGCAGGAATTTAAAAAAGAAACCGTGCATTATATTTTTCTCAACATAGTAATTGTTGTCCATGTCGATGGGACTTGAGACGTGACTTGGTACTTTGAACGTCGCTGCCCACCCTGCAGGTACAAGACATTGAAACAATGTTGAGAACCTGTTGAATTAAGTCCTGACGTTGAGCAACTCATACTTAAAGGCCTACTGAAATGCGATTTTCTTATTTAAACGGGGATAGCTGGTCCATTCTATGTCATACTTGATCATTTCGCAATATTGCCATATTTTTGCTGAAAGGATTTAGTAGAGAACATCGACGATAAAGTTTGCAACTTTTGGTCGCTGATAAAAAAAGCCTTGCCTCTACCGGAAGTAGCAGACGAGTAGCGTGACGTCACAGGTTGTGGAGCTCCTCACATCTGCACATTGTTTACAATCATGGCCACCAGCAGCGAGAGCGATTCGGACCGAGAAAGCGACAATTTCCCCATTAATTTGAGCGAGGATGAAAGATTCGTGGATGAGGAAAGTGAGAGTGAAGGACTAGAGGGCAGTGGGAGCGATTCAGATAGGGAAGATGCTGTGAGAGGCGGGTGGGACCTGATATTCAGCTGGGAATGACTAAAACAGTAAATAAACACTAGACATATATATACTCTATTAGCCACAACACAACCAGGCTTATATTTAATATGCCACAAATTAATCCCGCATAACAAACACCTCCCCCCTCCCGTCCATATAACCCGCCAATACAACTCATACACCTGCACAACACACTCAATCCCACAGCCCAAAGTACCGTTCACCTCCCCAAAGTTCATACAGCACATATATTTCCCCAAAGTTACATACGTGACATGCACATAGCGGCACGCACGTATGGGCAAGCGATCAAATGTTTGGAAGCCGCAGCTGCATGCGTACTCACGGTACTGTGTCTGCATATCCAACTCAAAGTCCTCCTGGTAAGAGTCTCTGTTGTCCCAGTTCTCCACAGGCCAATGGTAAAGATTGACTGTCATCTTTCGGGAATGTAAACAATGAAACACCGGCTGTGTTTGTGTTGCTGCAGCCGCCCGCAATACACCGCTTCCCACCTACAGCTTTCTTCTTTGCTGTCTCCATAGTTCATTGAACAAATTGCAAAAGATTCACCAACACAGATGTCCAGAATACTGTGGAATTTTGTGATGAAACAGACGACTTAATAGCTGGCCCACATGCTTTCTCAAAATGTCCTCTACAATCCGCGACGTCACGCGCTGACATCATCATACCGAGACATTTTCAGCAGGACATGTCGCGCAAAATTTAAAATTGCACTTTAGTAAACTAACCCGGCTGTATTGGCATGTGTTGCAATGTTAAGATTTCATCATTGATATATAAACTATCAGACTGCGTGGTCGGTAGTAGTGGGTTTCAGTAGGCCTTTAATGTTGGAACAACATGCTTTTTGAGGACGTTGAATCAATGTTGGGTCCTGAATTTGATTTGACCATTGAATTTTAGTCATTTCGCAACCAATATTATTTAACACAAATACACTGTTGAAACAACAAAGCTTTTTGGCAACGTTTATTCAATGTCAGGTTGTGACGTTGATTTGACCATTGAAATTTGGTCCTTTCCCAACCAACAACGTGGATCAAACGTTGGACAACATCAACGTTGTCTCAATTTACAAATACAACTACTTTGCAACGTTGTTTCAAAGTCAGTTTTAAAGTACATGTATGTATAATCAATGTTGTATCAATGCTGCTATGCTGCCCTAGCACAGTGTCATTCCTCTAGAAAATGTAGCTGAAGTCACAGGGAAAGTTAACTACGGTATATAGTGTTTTACTAGAAACAGGAGTGTTATGATGCATGCACAGGAACATCCTCCACAAACATGGCAGACGTACACGAAATACTATATTTTGAAGTGGCAACGGTCATGGCAGGAATTTAAAAAAGAAATGGAGCATTATTTTTCTCAACATAGTTCTTGTTGTCCATGTCGATGAGACTCAAGACGCTCAGTTCAGTTCATTTCTGTTTCAGTTTATTTCGAACATGCATACAATACAATGTAATGAATCACATATTTCCAGTTGTGACTTGGTTCTTTGAACCTAATTTTCACCGTGTGCTTTAGTATTTAGGGTCCTGGAATATCCGACTCATCAAATCAAACCGTACGACTTTTTAGTATCTTTATGTCCTGGTTGCAGCCTTAGGCTCACTTTTGTAAAGTAGAGCTAAACAAACAGTGTGGCTATTTAATGGTATAAATGAGTGGTTGCTTCTGTTGTTCTAATTCCAATTAAATTGAGTTAGAACAAAACACCATACAGGTGGTTCTTGTTTTTGTATATTTGATTTACATACAGAAATGGCTTATTTTATGATCACTGCATATTTTTAGGCAGTGTTAGCTTGCATGCAAGTGTTTAGTGTGGATGTGAAGTATATGAATGGGTACTTGTCATGGGTTTTATCTTCCATTTGTCAGGTTTGTCACTGACAGTTTAGTTATGTTTTGAGTTCTTCCTCTGTTTGTCTTTATTTCTTGTCGGCACTCTTATTTTGGTTATTTCCTACTTGTCTCCCTGAGTGCTGTGTCCCCTCAGCTGTGGCTGATTGGCACCTGGCCACACCTGGTGTCAATCAGCCAGCTGCTATTTAAACCTGCCTTCTCCTCCAGTCAGTGCTGGATTATTGTCGTTCCTACCTGTCGTGTCATTGTTTGCTGTATGCTGTCGTTGCTAGCTGTGTGCGTTAAGCTATTCCCTGGATCCTGACTCCTGTTCCTGGTTTCTGGTTCGTGTTTTCCTTTTCTTATTTTTGAACATTAAAACCATGTTTCCTTGTACCAAGCCTGCTGCCATCTCTGCATCTTGGGGTTCGTCACCTACAACTCCTGACACCATTAAAGGGCATGGCAGGCAGGCATGACGGAGATTTTTTATATAACAATCTTGCGTTCCTTCATACTTCCTCCAAACAAATTTGAACGTACATTTAATTTTAGTATGAAAACTACGCAACTGTTGTTACACGAGGGCCCTGGTCTGCCAGAGAATGTGTTGCCTACTTAATGTCTTCATGGAATATTCTGAACCCACTAGAGTCTTTTTCAAAAAGCGACTTTTTCAGATCTTAATTATATTGATATTAGGGATGTCAAACAATTATTTTTGTATATCCATCCATTTTCTACCGCTTGTCCCTTTCGGGATCGCGGGGAGTGCTGGAGCCTATCTCAGCTGCATTCGGGCGGAAGGGGGGTATTTTTGTATATATTAATACAAGCTTAATCACAGCTTTACATTTTAATTAATCATGGTTAAAGTTAATTGATTTGCTTGCATAATTAATATTAACTTTAAAATACCCCAATATTTTGACCCAAATACAATCTTATTGTCAAAAAGTGATACACGATCATTTTTTACATGTTTTACTTGAATGCAGGTTATTTATTATTGTATCTTTTTAAACTTGGTAACAGTATGTTGTCAAGTGTACATTTTGAACATTTCTGAAATAGTATTGCAAACAACAAGGTGCTGATGTACTAATACTATACCAGGAATGTCAGCACTTTTTGAGGAAAAAAAGCGGAACATTTCTATCTGCACAAAGTGCTGCCCTGCAAACCTGGAAAGAAAATTTAGAAAATCAAGACTACATTTCCTGCAATTGGGTGCATTTGTACACTATATTTTACCTTTTGATTTATGCTCATCTACCAACCTCTGTTAGCTGTCTTTTTGACACATACCGGTACATGTTCATTGTAATGTACCACACAACTTTTTTTTTTTTTTAATAGTTTTTTTTACTAACATTCTTATCATTGAAAATGTAATGTAATATTATATAACATGCAAACAAAGAACGTTTCCCATTTGGCAATTCTATCCTTAAGCCATGCCCCCTCGGGTAATATACTTAAAATCTGTTGTATAGCTAAGCTTTTACAATCTGTCATGTCAAAGTATACCTTCTCGCTAGCTACTAATAAATACTCTACAATTACAACTAGTTTGGGAAACTAACAGTGTTTGGAATGTAATCATCCAAATATGATTAGCAGCAATATGGACAGCTGTCAGCGTTGTGGCTTGAAGAGCGAACAGAGGTGACAAGTAAGACAGCTACCTCGTTAGCTAACTCGCAAGCTTGTCTCCCTGCCCTGCTACTCAGTGCGCCGTTTAAGCAATAGCAAAAATGTTGTTTAAATCCTATTTTCATTGATATTTTGTTAAAAAAATTACAGAATTTATATTTTTTGACAGATTTCTGTGTTCTTGCGGAATTTTCACATGCCTGCTCTACGCAACTTTAAACATAACTCAGAGTGCGCTTATGTGCGGTCAAAGTAAACTGTGTGATTAATAGGTTTTTATTAGAGATGTCCAATAATATCGGGCTGCCGATATTATCGGCCGATAAATGCTTTAAAATGTAATATCGGAAATTATCGATCTCGGTTTCAAAAAGTTACATTTATGACTTTTAAAACGCCGCTGTACGGAGTGGTACACGAACGTAGGGAGAAGTACAGAGCGCCAATAAACCTCAAAGGCACTGCCTTTGCGGGCCGGCACAATCACATAATACCTACGGCTTTTCACACACACAAGTGAATGCAATTTATACTTGGTCAATAGCCATACAGGTCACACTGAGGGTGGCCGTATAAACAACTTTAACACTGTTACAAATATACTGTGAACCCACACCAAACAAGAATGACAAACACATTTCGGGAGAACATCCGCACCGTAACACAACATAAACACAACAGAACAAATACCCAGAACCCCTTGCAGCACTAACTCTTCCGGAACGCTACAATATACACCCCCCGCTAACCCCCCCCACCCCCACCCACCCACCTCAACCCCGCCCACTTCAACCTCCTCATGCTCTCTCAGGGAGAGCATGTCCAAAATTACAAGCTGCTGTTTTGAGGCATGTCGAAAAAAATAATGCACTTTGTGACTTCAATAATAAATATGGCAGTGCCATGTTGGCATTTTTTTCCCATAACTTCAGTTGATTTATTTTGGAAAACCTTGTTACATTGTTTAATGCATCCAGCGGGGCATCACAACAATATTAGGCATAATAATGTGTTAATTCCACGACTGTATATATCGGTATTGGTTGATATCGGAATCGGTAATTAAGAGTTGGACAATATCGGGATATCGGCAAAAAAGCCATTATCTTACATCTCTAGTTTTTATATATAATTAAAGCAATATTTTTTTTAATGGGACGGCGTGGCGAAGTTGGTAGAGTGGCCGTGCCAGCAATCGGAGTGTTGCTGGTTACTTGGGTTCAATCCCCACCTTCTACCATCCTTGTCACGTCCGTTGTGTCCTTGGGCAAGACACTTCACCCTTGCTCCTGATGGCTGCTGGTTAGCGCCTTGCATGGCAGCCCCCGCCATCAGTGTGTGAATGTGTGTGTGAATGGGTGAATGTGGTAATACTGTCAAAGCGCTTTGAGTACCTTGAAGGTAAAAAAGCGCTATACAAGTATAACCCATTTATTATTTATTTATAATGAATTATCATGTACATTAACTTTGACAGCTTTATTAAAGAAACTGTTTGCAATTTGCTCAAAGTTACATATTCAAAAAACAGGAAAGCCACCAGCTAGCTTATGTTACCATTGGTGGATTAACATAACCTCTACGTTTCACAATTATTACATAATAAAAATAAAAATAAAAATTGCTTGTCAGTCTGAGGAATTTGTCTTGTGTTTAGGCTTGTCACCGCTGTGCACGTAAACAAAAGCAGTCTTAAGAGAAGCAACTAACAGTTGTTGTTACAATAGAACAGTGATTTTTAAATTGTGGTATGTGTACAACTTGATTAAAGCACAGTGTTTTATTTTGCTGTGTTCAAACACAGCGTTACTGTTCAAACTATGTGTAACGTTACAGTGGCCAAAATTATAAATATATTTTTTAAATAAAACTTCTGCCTTGTTTTTAATGATTACTTGGGCCTACTACGCTACTACATTTTAATGTCTGTTCATTATGGTTGTACTTGGAGAGCCAAGTGTTTTATTCTGAGGTGGTACTTGGTAAAAACAAATGGTTGAAAACCACTGCAATAGAATATACATTCAATGATAGCTAACATACAGTAAACTAGACTGACCATACGTCCTCTTTTACCCGGACATGTCCTCTTTTGCGGGATTGTCCGGGCGGAGTTTCTTAAATGCCTCAAATGTCCGGCATTTTGAGTTAGGGTTGCGTGTATTTTCAATGTACGTTCAGGGTTCAGAAGGGGTTAAAAACAAAACAAATTGTGCGCGCAGCAGCATTCGTGAGGGAGGGGCAGAGACAGAGAGAGCGAGAGAGTTATGATAAACGCGCATGCGTCGCCAGGCTCTGCTTTTTATCCATAGATTTATCAGATTTAATTTTTTATTATCTATAGTTGGGTTGTCAAAAGTGTGCCCCGGAGGCCATTTGCGGCCCACAGCTAATGTTTTAAAGGCCCACGGCACATTCTAAAAATACTATTAAAATAAACAAAATCATAAAAAAAAGTTAAATAAAAAAGCTTAAAGGTGAAATGTAATTTAGAAAAAGTTGCAATGTTGACTAATTAAAACAAAGCTGTTTTTTTTTTCTTTCAAACTGTCATTGCTCAAAACATGATATTGATACAAAATCAATGTTATTATGAATTATTGACCTATCCACGGTTCCGATTACTTCACATCAAATATTCCACTTTGAAAAATATTTTTGGTGGAAGATTTTGCATATTTTGTGTGTTTTCCATTAAAAACATAGTTTTGTTTGAAGGGCGGAAAACAAACAACATAAAAAAAACTAAAACATTTTGAAATGAGGAATAGATCTGAAGTTGATGTAGACTCCAGAGATTTAAGCGTTAAATATAAAATGTATGTATGCCCTGGCACACCATTATCATCATTTCATGACCGAAGCAAAACACTTTTTACACTTTTATACTGAAATAAATACACCTACAACTTATTAAATAAAAACTACCAGCAGCGGTAAAGTTTAGATCCATGAAGGAAAGAAGAAAGTGAATGAATGTTTATAACTGAATACATTTACATATGTATACACATCTGTTTTCTTTTTTTTTTAATGAATTAAGTAACGTTTATAACAACCTTTTTCCAAAACACAATATAGAATGTGAGATATAACAGGATAATGCATACGTTTATTATTAGGTTTTTAAAAAAAAGTGGGAGCCCAAAGATTTACTGTGAGAACCCATTTTGAAAATTTCTAGCGCCAACACTGCTGTTAACTAGAGGAGAAACAATGCTTTATTTAAATAAATATATTATTTATAAAGGAAGTTCGAGTATCATTGGCACATTTTCACCTAGTCCCGGCCTTGGCACGCATATATGTGTCCTCTTTTTGGGATTTCAGAATATGGTCAGCCTAAGTAAGCTATCCAAATTGCTATATCATTAGCTAACACACAAAGCTTAAGCGCATGCATGTGTTACCTAGTGGCGGAGTTCCATCATTAAGTGCTTAAAGCCATAAGAGTGTGGGGTATACTGTAAAGCTTAAAACACATTGGAAAGTTAGCGCCTTCTCGGCATTTTTCACCAAGAAAAACACTGCAATACGTAAATGTCTCAAGCTCTGCATTTTAGGACGTTTGATGAAGCTTTCTCTTGATGTCTTCTCTTACATTCAAACATTTTACTCGATAGTAGCTTTTGCATTATGACACCATCACTGTGAGTCACATTGCAGACTCCAACTGGCCAGAATTCTCCAGCAACTTTGAGTTATAGTTTGTTTGCTTAAAAATGTGTGGCTCAAAACAAATAAAAGGCCCTGTTCTGCTGCTGCAGTGACATTGTGACGTCTGTTGTTGTAAGGAGGTTTATGCAAAACTGATAAATTTCACACATCAACCATGTGACAAAAATGTGACATTCCTTGGTGCAGACCCACAATGCATCATGTATGTTCAGGCCCCTTACTGGAACGAATTAATATAATTTCTAACAACCTTGTCGGAAAACAAGCTTGCTGTCTGACAAAAAGCCCCATTCACTTTCCACCATTCACTTTTGTAAGATTGGATCACAAGAATTGCTTGGCTGCAGGCATAATATGTGCCTAAAATAATCAAATTAAATCTTTCCCCAGGAAATCTAGTCACTGACGTGTTGGTGTAACCATAGAAAAATGTTGTTTTTCTCCAAAGGTTGCAGAAAACATGATTGTCTTAGCTACTCAAACAAGCGTCCATTGATGTTGCAAATGGTAAATGGCAAGGAAAAATGCAGTGAGAAGCAAATCAACGAGTAAAGTAGTAGCAAGGGGAAGTCCTTGGGAAATCAAATAGCCTTGTGACTATTTGTTTTTTTATGCTGCTCCTGAACTCCAGCAAGAACACTGAATGACATTTTTTTTAACAAGCATCGAACATCTAAGATTATACCTTTAGTGACGATGGGGGAATCTTGTTGCTATTCAATGAGAAGCTCAGCCTTAACAACTCATGAACAATCCAAAAGTTAGGCGATTTGTATTTTCTGTGCTCGGTGCCGCTGACAACCTTTTGGTTGCCGGGATGTTCCTTTCCGTCACAGCTTTGCATGCGCAAATACAACAAATACATACGCCTGGAAGAAGACGGAGTTTGGATAATTTAGATTACTTAAGCGTTGCTCATCGCCATGCTTCACAGCAGACCAATGTGCCCTAACAATTGCAGCTGCCGTATGCTTGCAGTCAAACACGAGGCCATTCCTGGAACTGACATTTTTTTTCAAGAGGTCATAAATATTGAGCCTGAACTTAACAAACCAAAATAAACTGCATAAAAACTATGATTTATGGTTATGACTTAGCCAGAATTGGTACAGAAACTCAGTAGTATGATGGCACAGGTGTTGAGGTAAACATTAGCAACCAAATTGAAACAATTACGTATATATAGGTGCCTTGTTTTTGTGCGGAACTAAAATGAGGAATAGTTACCACTGAGTCAACGGACATGACGACGTTACGGTTTATGTTAGGTTTTCAGACGATGGTGAGCTTCTTGCAAAAATGCTCAGGTCGAAACCTTCAAAAATGTGTTTGTACTTCACCTCGAAACATGCAAACTTAGCTCCCTGCAGAAAGTGCTTGAATGTAATACTGTGCAAGTAAGATAATAAACTTTATTTTGCTGATTTAATACACGGCTCTTGCATGTAGGATTAACTAGCAAACACTTATCTAACAGTATGATCAAGTGTGTATCAATTATTGGAAAATGTTATGCACTTAAAGTACTGTAAAAAGTTGCAATTTTTTTGCATTCCCTGTGTTCTGTATTGCTACAGCTTGTGCAATTTATTGTAAATAAGATTTAAATTCGATGATTTTATTGTCAGAATTGTCTTTATATTATATTAGGGCATTGAAATGTGCATGTTACAAAATTCCGTAAAAATAAAAAGGCATTTGAATTACAAAATGTATGTTTTCCTTTTTTTGAGTACAGTAGCACTTCAGCTTATCATCGTAATTGGTTCTGTGACACTTGTAAGTCAAATCAACGCCTCCCATTGAATTAAATGTCAATCAATTTAATTGGTGCTTACCCACCTCCCCCATATCAGCACCATTTTAATATGTAACATTCTTTTTAAACATTTAGATAACAAATATTGTATAAAAACAATACAATAGCATGAATACAATCAACTACTGTAGTTTTATCAAATATTGTAATAATAATGTACAGTTTTAACTTTGGTGAGTGGACTTCTACAGTTAACAAAACCATCCATCATGTGCTATAGCCCATGCGTGCAATATATTTATATTTTAATGTTCATATTCACCATATTTATTTCAGGTTACCTCCTCAGAACTGTGCACTTTAATTCTAGTTTTATACTTCTCAGATTTTGCATATTTTCTTACACACTTTATATTTCTTTCATGCACTGATATTGGTGGTGCTCTAATCTCATTGTGACAATAAAGGCATTATATTATATCTCCTTCCAGCTGCTCCTCCATCAAACACACCATCAGCAGCTTTTTCTTATTTTCATGGATACATTTCCCTTGTTTAGATATTATTTTAACATCCTTGACTGGCTGGCATTAGACCCATTCTGCTTCAGTATGGTGCAGACTAGCATTGATTCGCTCCAATTGCTTCGCCAATTCATGTTTTGGAGCATTTATTTCTTTAATTGAATGAATATCATCTGCTTTTCAGCACTGTCCTTTACACTTACTCACTTCCTTCCTATCTCCAAACACTTTCAAGTTGAGTTACCACTGTACTAGCTGGGGCACTGTTTCAAAAACCATTTCATTGTGACGATACACAACCCCAATTAAGTGTAATACAACCGAAGATAACTTGAACTTTTCATAGAAAATGTGCTTATTGATACTAACCAAAAAGAGCAAAAAATAGAAGCAAGGCAACTAAATACTACTGACACAAAACATGAGTAGTTTTAAATGAATAAAGACGGAGTATTATACAGAAAGTCTAATGAGGAGCAAGCAGATTAATGAACTTTATCAAATTCAAAGGGGAAATCTGCCATAAAAGCTCATAACATAAGAAAATGAAGCACTCACGTCGTCAAATTCCCAAAATAAATGTAGACGAAAGAAGAGCCTCCTCTTATTCGCTGACGTGTGTGAAACAGCTTTAATAAATCTTTTTGTAAGTTTTTTTTAGAGCCGCTAATCATTGGGACAACATAAACTCAAAGTTCAGGTGTGGTTTTTTTCATTGTGTCAAAATAATGCATACTGGTTTGGCTTTATCCAACTCATTAGATGAACAATGACCTACTTTCTTGGGATTATTTTGTTTGACGTTCCCCTTCAGCGATTGACAAAAAATCTGATCATAATTATTTACACTGACTGGAGAGAGCCTGAAGTGTATGTTGTTTTATTATCAGTTAATTGGTATTCTACTGGATACAAGTGTGCACGACACATCTCAAACAAGCTGTTGTTGTACAGTGCATCAATAAAGTATTCACAGTGCTTCACTTTGCATTTGTTGTGTTAACAGCCTTATTCCAAAATGGAATTCATTCATTTTTGTCCTCGAAATTCTACAGACAATGCTCCATAATGACAATGTAAAAACGTTTTTTTTTAAATCCATCCATCCATCCATTTTCTACCGCTTATTCCCTTTGGGGTCGCGGGTTTTTTTTTATGTTTTGCAAATTTATTAAAAATAAAAAAATAAGAAATCACATCTACATATTATTCACATCCTTAGCGCAATACTTTGTTAATGAACCTTTGGCAGCAATTACAGCCTCAAGTCTTTTTGAATATGATGCCACAAGCTTGGCACACCTATCTTTTGGCAGTTTCGTCCATTCCTTTTTGCAGCAGCTCTCAAGCTCCAATCAGGTTGGATGGGAAGCGTTGGTTTTCCTCCAGAATGTCTCTATACAAAACTGTATTCATCTTTCTCTCTATCCTGACTTGTCTCCCAGTTCTTGCCGCTGAAAAACATCCCCACAACATGATGCTGCCACCACCATGCTTCACTGTAGGGATGGTATTGGCCTGGTGATGAGCGGTGCCTGGTTTCCTCCAAACATGATGCCTGGCATTCACGCCAAAGAGTTTAATCACACAAGATAATTTTGTTTCTCATGGTCTTAGAGTCTTTCAGGTGCATTATGGCAAACTTTTACGAAGCAATGGCTTCTGTCTGGCCACTATACCACACAGACCTGATTGGTGATCGGCTGTAGAGATGGTTGTTCTTCTGTAAGGGTCTCTTCTCTGCTGTAGCTCTGAAAGAGTGACCATCGGGTTCTTGGTCACCTCCCTGACTTGGGCCGTTCTCCCCCGACCGGTCAGTTTAGGCAGCCGGCCCTCTAAGAAGAATCCTGGTGGTTCCAAACTTATTCCATTTACGGATGATGGAAGCCACTGTGCTTATTGGGACCTTCAAGGCAGCTGATATTTTGAGATTTGTGCGAGCCAATCCTGCCTCGGAGATATACAGACAATTCCTTCGACTTCATTCTTGTTTTGTGCTATGCAATACACTGTCTATTGTGGGACCTTATACATAGACAGGTGTGTACGTATCAAAATCATGTCCAACCTACTGAATGTACCACAAGTGGACTCCTATTGAGCCGTAGGAACATCTCCAGGATAACAGTTGAAACAGAATGCACCTGAGCTCACTTTTGAGCTCCAAGGCAAAGGATGTGAATTTCTATGTACATGTATTTATTTTATTTTTTTTAATACATTTGCAAAAATATCTAAAAAAAAAAAAACTTTTAACATTGTCAATATGGAGTATATGTGTTGATTTTTCAGGACAAAAATGAATTGATTATATTTTGAAATAAGGCTATAACATAGCAAAATGTGGAAAAAGTGAAGCGTTATGGTTGCCTTCTGTATGCACTGCATGTTCTCACTTAATTTCATCCATCCATCTATTTTCTACCGCTTGTCCCTTTCGGGGGTTCATGTGGCTATTCAGCTCAACCTGCTAGCCTGCTGCAAACTGGAAATGTTCTTGTTCATTGCTGCCCTCTGCTGGCTAAGTAAAATACAAAAATGAAAGTGCAGCACACAAAAAGGAGAAAAGTATCACACTGAATTTGATTAGATTTTTTTTTCAAACCAAAGCCCTTCAAGTGCAAGTCACTGTGAAAGGAAAAGGAATGTCAAAGGTGGGTATTCATGATGTATTAAAGCTATCATCCTTTCAAACTGCAGAGATAAAGATGTATTTAAAAGCACATGTCATGAGATGAAGACAGTTCCGGCTATTCTAAAAGATTTAAGGTTTTGTCATACGAGTATTTCCTCTAGTTCTTTCCTGGCTCTGATGAATGCATCCAGCGATGGCTCCAATTTAGACTACAGAGAGTCCAATCTGGTCATAGTGGGATGACGTAGTCCAACTGCCCTTTGTCGGTTCAACACATGACTGTTGTGACTTTAAAAATGATAAAGAATAAGTGTTGTTTAAATGCCTGAAATGGGGAGTACATTTTCAGTAATAGAGTATCTATAATTAAGATGCTATTCTATGAATGTTTTGAACTTCTTCGTCATGCTTTAACTGGTTTTACTATTAACCATGATTAAAAAAAGTCACAATTATTTCATCACAAAAGCTCTTCTACAACGTGGGTTTCAGTAGTTGGTAGAGTGGCCGTGCAGCAATCGGAGGGTTGCTGGTTACAGGGGTTCAATCCCCACCTTCTACCATCCTAGTCACGTCCGTTGTGTCCTTGGGCAAGACACTTCACCCTTGCTCCTGATGGGTGCTGGTTAGGGCCTTGCATACTTGCAGCTCCCGCCATCAGTGTGTGAATGTGTGTGTGAATGGGTGAATGTGGAAATACTGTCAAAGCGCTTTGAGTACCTTGAAGGTAGAAAAGCGCTATACAAGTATAACCCATTTATCATTTATTTATTTATTCTCACTGTGAACAGACATTATGTTAGTATGTCATTTTCAGCAAATCTGCACGGAACAAAAATAATTTACACCAGTGTTATACGCTTGAGTCGAGAGACACGCTGGTATGCTACATTAGCTTAAAAATGGCAATAGGACAAAGCAGCAAACTTTTCCCACCCCAAAATAAGCTGAAGTACAGTGTGGGAACATTATGAGTACCTTAAAAAATGACATTGAAGACGATGGCTAAAGCTAACCCTTTTGCCAAACCTGCCAAAAAAAGTTGCGGCTACAGGGTCTTACATATGGTGCAGCATGTGCGGGATGACCACACAGCTTTACACACCAAAGTAAAGCCAACACATGTACTGAGTTAAATTATTTTAGTGGCAAGTTACTTTATGAAGAATTGAGCTAAACATAAATATGTCACTTACAATCAGTAGCTTAGCATTGAGTCAGTTCAGTGTAAACAAACAGCAACATGTACTCCGGTCAATGGCTAATTCATTCAGTGTTGATACAGCAAATGTAAAACACTAACATAGCATCAGGAGTTTGTAGAATGACAGCCCTATACCATGGGATCTAATTATGGGCATTCCAGTTATTAACACAGCATAAAAATGAATAAATAGGCATGGGTGGCAGTTGATGACAAATAACACTTGAGTTTATTACCCACATGTGTAACATTTTCCTCTGAGGGTTCAACAGTTAATTATTGTCTTATATAATAATACAATTATTAATTTACTCAATAATAATTATTTTGTTTATATTTATTATTTTGTACTGCTTGTATGATGTTACTATTTCATTACTGTTATTTCTGACAGTGATAAATAACATCAAAAATCTCTAAGGAATGTCTGTGATTGTATACAATTATTCATTGCATAATAATCGTAAATGTGTGATTATTACTCAGACTACCGGTATAATCATACAGTCCAAATCTATAATCGTTGCATCCCTACACATGACAAGCCAGTGAGTGCTATGACTGTAAACTGAGCTTATGAAATGTATTTGTGACACCACTATGAAATTAAAAACTAATGCTTATCTTGATGGATGGGCCAGACAGCAAATGTCTGCCTTGGCTGAGGAAATGGTTCGTGTGTTAAGTGGCTCTTACACAACTATTTTTAGTGCTATGTAAATCATTCATAATTTGGCCAGGGACAAATCCCCGTCATTTCTTGTCTCCTGTCATTAAATTCTGATATGTCATTATGTGCATCAGGAGAGTGTGGCAATTGAAATATGGCAACTAGTCCTAAAAGATAGCCAGCTCTCTGCAAGCCTTAAAATCAGCTCTTTGGTTTTATCATCAGTTAACATTGAAAATACCATCTTGCAACTTACAGCATCTGATTGATAAACTAACCTTTATGCTTACATCTCATGACTGAGGCGCATCTTTTTAGGTGTGACAACTTTGACCTTGTCTTTTAAATTATAAACCAGATACATTTAGTGCATGGCTGCAACTCTGTCAGTGGTGTTTACTGATCAAGAAAGAATTCTGAAGGATGTGCTTCTGTCTACATACTAAGATTGAGTAATGCTGCAAATCCAAAAGGGTGCATGATTAAAAAGACCCCCAGGATTTTACAACATTGCGATTGCCAATCCCTGCCAATTATGTGCAACCTCGCAATTTTGTCCAATACCTATAACTTCCACGGACATTTTGGCCATTAATCATCATATTTACCAATCAAATTCATTCCTGAGTCGCTCTCAACGTAAACACGCACAACAATGGTCTAACCAAAACAAAGTGTTCTTCCATTGCCCACTGCACTTCCTACATTGACAGAATGTGGATGTGTGAATACAATCTCTAACAATAAACCATAGCTATAGATCACTCACTCGGTTCCCAAATGTTGTTAGTGAAAGTCGGGGTAAGCTTTGTGCAATGTGATGGAACATAAACGGTTTGAGTATATGATTAAATCGGCAAGCACTTTTAAACTGCAAAATGTACACAGAAAATGCCTGCAATGACAGAGCAGACAGCGGGAAAAGAGGCACCAATGGTACACTTTAGGAATAAAGAATACCGGTATATTGAGAGTGACCTTGCATCTACATTTTATCGAATAAAATTGAGTGTTACACTTCTCAACCATTCTAATGGCATTACATATTTACAAGGGAAAATACTAGAAATTAAGAATAGGAATGGGCCCTGAATTCTGTATTTTTATAGATACCAACCTAGCTCCGTCGGTAGTACCAGGTACCGGCTCATGTAAAATCAAACAATGGCATAATTCGATACCGTTGTTGCATGCGACGCCACCTCGGGCTCAAGCATTTGGGGCCGGGGAGCAAGAACGCGGAGTGAAATGAGCCAGACAGCCTCTTTTTTTCTTTTGTCCTGTCCAGCTTCTCAGGCAAATCATATTGTTGATGTAGATGCCCATATCGGCTGTTCAGATTTACTTTACAAAAGAGAAGTGTGGGATACTTGTTGCCTTATTTGTGTTTGACTTTATTCAATGTATTTATATTATCATTTGGTGCAGCCGGGCCGGAGCAGGAGGGGATAGAAAGAGAAGAAAAGGAAGACAGAGGGGGGAATTGTGGGGACAAGAGGGGGATAAGACAGAGACGAAAACAACAGCAGCAAACACAACAACAACAACAGCAAATACGATATGTACAAATATGATAGTAAACGTGATAGCAAAGAAGCAGTTAGTGGAATAAATAATAATACATAAATGGCAATGAACATTATTACTTTACAAATGGAGCAATACAAATACCAATAGAAATAGCGCTATTGATAATGAATAATAACAATCATTTACCTCTATTATCAACAATACAATTGTTCAAATGCAACAATACATATATGTAATGATAACTAGAGATACAAAAGAAAGCAGATAAATGGAGGGGAAGAGAGAGAAGCCAGCTATATTAACCTTGTAGATTGTTATAGTAACAATAGGTTAAGCTTTGTCAGTGTGCCAAGTGTTACCCAGTTTCCCCTAGGGCAACAACGTTAATATATGTTTGATGAAACGTGATTATATGCATGAGTGTATGTATGTATATATGTACTTGTATATGTACAGTATGTGTATATGTATGTTTGTACAGTGAATGTATATGTACAGTATGTGTATATGTATGTTTGTACAGTGAATGTATATGTACAGTATGTATATATGTATGTTTGTACAGTGACTGTATATGTACAGTATGTTTATATGTATGTTTGTACAGTGAATGTATATGTACAGTATGTGTATATGTATGTTTGTACTGTGAATGTATATGTACAGTATGTTTATATGTATGTTTGTACAGTGAATGTATATGTACAGTATGTGTATATGTATGTTTGTACAGTGAATGTGCGTGTGGATGTACGAACTATGAGTGTGTAGGTATGTACTGTATTTGTGTATGCATGTGGAAGCGTAGGTACATGTGTGTGTATGTATGTAGCTGGACTGCCTCTAAGTAATGTCGCTTTGTTCCATGCCAACAAAGCAAGCATGCCTGATAGAAAGCGCTCAAAAGTAAGGCTCACTTTTGAAAATATGCCGGCTCGACGCTAATTCACATTGAAGCTACTAATTAGCATCAGCAATTTTACGTGGTATTTTAAGAAACTCACATTTGGTAATGAAAACTGAAACTAAGATGGCTGTTACACTTTGTAGGACTAAGCAAAAGACAAGACTGAACACTTTCAGCTTAATGGCAAAGACTACTTTCTGACTACGGCCACACACTACAGACTACTGCCATCTAACATCTTGGAATGGCATAACTATCGACTATTTTTTATTTTTTTTAATACTAAATACTCGTATCATATGTGTATGTATTGTATCTGCTGTTGTAGTCATGTTGTATTTGTAACAAAAAAGAAAAGACCGATACCGATAAAAAGAAGCCGAAACCAATATACGTCAAAATGTCAAATATCGGCGCCGGTAATCGGTTGAGCTTTAATTGCAACTGTATGCAAAGTCTACTATGTAATACAGGATTTGCAAATGAGACTGTGTGAGAAAACTAGATATAACAACTGGACAGCACAGTTATCATTATCAGCCCAATATTAAATGAAATAATATTTTTATTTTGAATGTTGTCTATCTGTGTTGGCTCTGCAATGAGGTGGCGACTTGTCCAGGGTGTACTCCGCCTTCCGCCCGAATGCAGCTGAGATAGACCCCGAAAAGGACAAGCGGTAGAAAATGGATGGATGGATGGATGGATGTTGTCTATCTGTGTTGGCCCTGCGATGAGGTGGCGACTTGTCCAGGATGTGCAGCTGGGATAGGCTCCAGCAACCCCGAAAGGGACAAGCAATAGAAAATGGATGGACACATGGACACGCAAAAGTACCAAAAATGACAAGTATCGATTCCTGGGCACCGGGATTTGGAACTGTATCGGTTCAAATGTAAAATGGTACTCATCCCTAAACTTTGATATACTTTAATCTGTGTACAGCTGGTATTTCTATAGAATTTGTTCCTTGAGTGTGTTTGTCGTCAAGCATTTAGTCATCATTAGCATAAATTATTCTATTCTATCGTATTTTTCGGAGTATAAGTTGCTCCGGAGTATAAGTCGCACCGGCCGAAAATGCATAATAAAGAAGGAAAAAAACATATACACTATATAAGTCGCACTGGAGTATAAGTCGTATTTTTGGGGGAAATTTATTTGATAAAACCCAACACCAAGAATAGACATTTGAAAGGCAATTTAAAATAAATAAAGAATAGTGAACAACAGGCTGAATAAGTGTACGTTATATTGTCATATAACGTACACTTATTCATAAATAACCAACTGAGAACGTGCCTGGTATGTTAACGTAACATATTATGGTAAGTCATTCAAATAACTATAACATATAGAACATGCTATACGTTTACCAAACAATCTGTCACTCCTAATCGCTAAATCCGATGAAATCGTATATGTCTAGTCTCTTACGTGAATGAGCTAAATAATATTATTTGATATTTTATGGTAATGTGTTAATAATTTTACACATACTGTAAGTCGCTCCTGAGTATAAGTTGCACCCCCGGCCAAACTATGAAAAAAACTGTGACTTATAGTCCGAAAAATACGGTACTTGTTTTCCATGTGAAGGTTGAAGAAATATGTTTTAGTATTTGCAGGACTACAGATGTACAGTACCTTGTTGTTGCTGAATAAAGCCTATTTTGCACATTTCTTTGTGCCATGTTGACAAAATGCTTTTCTCAGTGTTTTTGTTCTTTATATTTGTTCATTAATTACTTATTAGTTAACATGTTTCGCTATTACAATCACGCACAGAGAAGCGTTGTCTGTCTGCTCCTTTCTTTAACCGCTTAGTGTTGCAGTGCTCGGCAAAAGCAATCTTTAAAAGTATATTTTAGAAGCTTTTCATGAAATCTGAGCCCTTTGTAAATAGTGGAATATAAAAACAATCAACTTATTGAACTCAGCAGAAGGCATTTTGGTTTGAAATATTGGAGTCCACTGGTATTTTGGAAGGTGGTCGCTATTAATAGCAGAGAAAAGTGATTATCTTACCAATAATTTTATTGACTTTTTTAAGTGTTTCACCGTAAAGAGATTAATGAGTGTATACTCGCAGAATACAAAAAAATAACTGTTAGGAGTTGTTCAGGAGTGGATCCCAGATTAAATAGAGAGTAGGATTTGAGAAAACAAGAATTTTAACACTCAGCAACAAAAGGAGAAGAACTAAAAACTATGACACAATCAGGAGCCGCCAGTGCCACAAAAAAAACCTAGAAAAAAACAAAACTTTAAAACACAAATAGCCATAGTGAAGGCTAGGAGCAAATCGAGCAAAACAATCTCAAGGCATAAGGATATGATGGAAATGCAAGCGACAAAGTACAAGGGCAAGATCCCGCGACAACAGGTTGGGGCAACAGCAGGTATATAGTATAGGTGGGGATGACGGCCAAGTGGGCTCGATTACTCCCACCTTTACTTTGGTGTCATGGTAACTGAATGTGAAGACAACAATTAAACGAGAGCAAAACCAGACCAGACAGCATGAAGACAAAACACAGATATACAACAATGATAAACACATTGAACTCAGCCTTTGGCATTTTGGTTTGGAATATTTGAGTGCCATCCATCCATCCATCCATTTTCTACCGCTTGTCCGTTTCAGGGTCGCGGGGGGTGCTGGAGCCTATCTCAGCTGCATTCGGGTGGAAGGCGAGGTACACCCTGGACAAGTCGCCACCTCATCGCAGGGCCAACACAGATAGACAGATAACATTCACTCACATTCACACACTAGGGCCAATTTAGTGTTGCCAATCAACGTATCCCCAGGTGCATGTTTTTGGAGGTGGGAGGAAGTCGGAGTACACGGAGGGAACCCACACAGTCTCAAGAACATGCAAACTCCACACAGAACAATCCCGAGCCCATGATTGAACTCAAGACCTTCGTATTGTGAGGCACATGCACTTAATTTATATAATTTATAGGCTTACTTTATGCCATATTTATGTTTTTAATTTGCAGCCTTTTGTATTGCCCACACAAGTGAATACAGCCTTAAATGTTGTGCAACAGCCGGGTTATGATATCCATCCATCCATGTTCTACCGCTTATCCCTTTCAGGGTCGCGGGGGGTGCTGGAGCCTATCTCAGCTACAATCGGACGGAAGGCGGGGTACACCCTGGACAAGTCGCCACCTCATCACAGGGCCAACACAGATAGACAGACAACATTCACACTCACATTCACACACTAGGGACAATTTTAGTGTTGCCAATCAACCTATCCCCAGGTGCATGTTTTTGGAGGTGGGAAGAAGCCGGAGTACCCGGAGGGAACCCACGCAGTCTCGAGAACATGCAAACTCCACACAGAACGATCCCGAGCCCATGATTGAATTCAGGACCTTCGTATTGTGAGGCACATGCACTTAATTTATATAATTTCTAGGCTTACTTTATGCCATATTTATGTTTTTAATTTGCAGCCTTTTGTATTGCCCACACAAGTGAATACAGCCTTAAATGTTGGGCAACAGCCGGGTTATAAAATTATATCATTTAAACTGTATTCTACCACTTTATATTGTAATCTACCAGTTGTTATTTCCCTGATTTTTAAAGAGGACTGAGGAAGGAGGGGTCGTCTTATATTTGGGTCAATGCACGACATATATTGTTTGAACAGCATGATACTTACTGCATGTACTTATATTAGCACGTCCCACGACTGGCAGAGCTCTTCTGGTCCTATTAAAACGGTAACATGTGTCACAACAGCCTTAACTTGACATTATACAAACCGAATGTTTATCATAGAATGAATAATTCACACTATTTAAGCATATAGAATCCCATGTTCAAAAGTCAACGGTACATACACTGACATTACCGCACACATAACTATGAAGTCGCGTGATGATTACAATGCAGTGTTTACGAAATTGTACACGTAAATGAAGAAGAGAGCACGTATTGCTAAGATATATCAGCACATAAGGGTTAAAAGTACTTACGGCATTTTCGGGTATGCAAAACTGGCGTCTGTTTGACTTGTTTTCTTATTGACACTACGCCGACATTGTTCCGCTTGCACAACTAAATTAAAAAGCTCAGTGTTGTATGTAAGTAGTAATGGGTGTATTTTTAACCAATACTTCGTGTGTAATATGTTTATGTAATATAATATGTAATGTGTCATATGTAAACCTTAAATGGCCTATACTCGCCAGTTAACATCACTATTAACACTAGATGCCGCCATTTTCAAAAGACTGAAACGACAAGACACAACTCTACTACCTAGTGCGGTTTGCCTGCTTGTGGTAAGGAATTAAAAACATTGTAAAATGCTCAGCCTAAATACGCACCAATATTTTGTAGTGGAACTCAAAGTGTTAAAGAAGTATTAATTTGATTTTTGAGCCAGCAAAAGGGGGGGAGGCACCTTTAGATGTTAACGTGTGTTTCTTCCGTGCTCTTTAGTGGTGAACACACAACGTTGCCAAAGCAGGCAGACCTTAGTAACGGCGATACTTTGTTCGCTGCAACATAACCAAGCTAGTTAAGCCAATCAGGTTAGCCGAAATGCATTCGCTAGTCTGTTGTGATTCGTAAAACAATTGCCCTGATTTGTTGTTGTGGGACAGAGTTGGAAAATATATTCAAGCAAAGATGTCTTATTTGGAGTCATCTTCGGCTCCTGGTGATGAGGACGAAGCTTTCTACTTGCAGTCTAGAGCCGCCTACGTAAGTGTGTTCAGATCTAGCCTGGCAAATATCTCCTCGAAACAGGAATTATGTCGAGGTAAGTCATATTTTTTTTAAATAGCACAAGCCTACTTATCTACTTATTTGACGGGAAAAGGAAAGCCTCCTAAAATATTTTTTCAACGGTATCTCATTAGATTTACATCAAAACATTTTCCTTTTCCATGTCAATGTCTTACAATGGAACATATTCAATAGCTACATACAATCGTGGTCAAAAGTACACATAAACATAATGTCATGGCTGTCTTCAGTTTCCAATCATTTCTACAACTCTTATTTTTTTGTGATAGAGTGATTTGAGCACATACTTGTTTGTCACAAAAAAACATTCATGAAGTTTGGTTCTTTTATGAATTTATTATGGGTCTACTGAAAATGTGACCAAATCTGCTGGGTCAAAAGTATACATACAGCAACATACAGTATCAATGTTGGTGATGTAGAAAAGTTACAATCAAATCAAATTAGCTTCTTGGCATGGCCTCTTAACTTCATGTGAGTGATTATGATTGACAACACCTGTTGACTTCTCTGAGCCCATTTAAATAGGGCTCATGTGATGCAGTCATTAGACTCGGTTACAAACGCAACAATGGGAAAGTCAAAGGAACTCAGCACAGATCTGAAAAAACGAATCATTGACTTGAACAAGTCAGGAAAGTCACTTGGAGCCATTTCAAAGCAGCTTTAGGTCCCAAGAGCAACTGCGCAGACAATTGGTTTGTAAGTACAAAGTGCATGGCACCGTTTTGTCACTGCCACAATCAGGAAGAAAAGGCAAGCTATCACCTGCTGCTGAGGGAAAATTGGTCATGATGATCAAGAGTCAACCGAGAACCACCAAAAAGCAGGTCTGCAATGAATTGGAAGCTGCTGGAACACAGGTGTCAGTGTCCACAGTCAAGCGTGTTTTGCAGAGGCTACCATGCAAGAAGGAAGCCCTTGCTCCTGAAGCGACACCTTAAGGCTTGTCTAAAGTTTGCTGCTGATCACATGGACAAGGATAAGACCTTCTGGAGGAAAGTTCTGTGGTCAGATGAAACAAAAATTGAGCTGTTTGGCCACAATACCCAGCAATATGTTTGGAGGAGAAAACGTGAGGCCTTTGATCCCAGGAACACCTACCGTCAAGCATGGTGGTGGTAGTATTTATTATGCTCTGAGCCTGTTTTGCTGCCAATGGAACTGGTGCTTTACGGAGAGTAAATGGGACAATGAAAAAGGAGGATTACCTCCAAATTCTTCAGGACAACCTAAAATCATCAGCCCGGAGGTTGAGTCTTGGGCACAGTTGGGTGTTCCAACAGGACAAATACCCCAAAACACACGTCAAAAGTGGTAAAGGAATGGCTAAATCAGGCTAGAATTAAGGTTTTAGAATGGCCTTCCCAAAGTCCTTAGAATGGCCTTCCCAAAGTCCTTAGAATGGCCTTCCCAAAGTCCTGACTTAAAGGTGTGGACATTGCTGAAGAAACAAGCCCATGTCAGAAAACCAATAAATTTAGCTGAACTTCACCAATTTTGTCAAGAGGAGTGGTCAAAAATTCAACCAGAAACTTGTGGATGGCTACCAAAAGTGCCTTTTTGCAGTGAAACTTGCCAAGGGACATGTAACCAAATATTAACATTGCTGTATGTATACTTTTGACCCAGCAGATTTGGTCACATTTTCAGTAGACCCATAATCAATTCATAAAAGAACCAAACTTCATGAATGTTTTTTGTGACCAACAAGTATGTGCTCCAATCACTCTATCACTAAAAAATAACAGTTGTAGAAATTATTGGAAACTCAAGACAGCCATGACATTATGTTCTTTACAAGTGTATGTAAACTTTTGACCACGACTGTACATGTTCGTGGACAACATGAAATTCAAGGTTTAATGTCATCAAAATCATTTGAAATATGTGTTTTGCATCGGTGGAGCCAGGCATGTGCACAGAGAATTCGGGGGGGCAGGTGCTCAAAAAGGGCACTGTGTGAAGTTGGACCCAACCCTGTCCAAATCTCTCCAAACTTGTCCCAATAGTTTGTGCTGCAAACATTTTTGTTTGTGCTTTTTTTCACCCCAAACTTGTTTCATCTGTTTGTGCTGCAAAATGTTTTGGTCTAACTATTATAGTTTTTAAAGTTATACGTTTTTAAGTAATATTAACATTTACATATTTATAGCCAGCACCCCCACCTTGTCAAAACCTCCCCAAACCAGTACTCATTTTTTTTGCTGGTCTGTGCTGCAAACATTTTGGTTTAACTATCATAGTTTTTAAGTTAACATTTTGTGGTTTTGTTATTAACATGTAATTATTAACATGTTAATCATAACTTGACGCCCCCAACTATGTCAAAATATCCCCAAACTTGTCCCATTCGTTTGTGCTTCGTTTGTGCTGCAAAAAATGTTGGTCTAACTATTATAGTTTTTAAGTTGTTAACAGTTTGTGATTCATTTGTGTGAAGTTGGCCCCACAGCCTTGTCCAAATCTCTCCAAACTTGTCTCAATCGTTTGTGCTGCAAAAATGTTCGTTTGTGCCGTTACGGTTTTTAAGTTACTGTAGTTACAAACACATTAATAACAATATGTAATATGTTATATATTTGCTGTATTTTGGTAATTGTGTGCATTAACGGAACTTCTTTCCTCAACGCATTTTTTCAGTTTCCAAAGCACTGCACTTCCGGCATAAAATGTGTGTTCCTACTTCCGGAAACAAACACGAGTGTGTTGTAATCATGGCAGATTTTTTAACAGACAACAAAGACGACTATTTTTGGACAAATGAGGATTCACCACTTGATATTTTTGAACCTGAATATACAGAGGATGAACTGCTTGTTATAGAAGCGAGCACAAACAGAGGGTGAAATTTTGGGCGCAGACAGAAGCTGACAGAGTGAGCTTACACAAAGTCAACTTGAAAAACGTCCCCGGCCAGCTGGACAGACAACTATCCATTGAGTGAGTCACTATAATATTGATCATGATACATGCAGCACATCATGTGTGTTGTTACAACTACATGCACTGTTGAGCTAGCTGTGTAAAAACAAAACATGAATTGTTGGGCTAATACTTTACAGATACTGCATGTACTGTATATGTATATGATGGGTCATGTTTTTCAGTCAGTACAAATTGGTGTCCTATTGCATTGTGTTGTACATTACAATCTCAAAAGTCATTCAGCTGCTGATACAACAGCTAGTTTATCTATTGCCGTAGCAATGTGATGTGTTACTACGTCAGAAAAAGATTTCCTTCGTGTACAATAACAATGTCGCTGCAACTTGGTTAGTAATATTATATATTATTATTATTGTATTATCATCATGAATCAAAATGTGTTGATAGCTTAAAAACTATAAGAGTTAGACAAAAAAAAATTGGGACTGGTTTGGGGAAAATTTGAGGGGGTGGCTACTTCCATCCATTTTCTACCGCTTGTCCCTTTCGGGGTTGCGGGGGGGTGCTGGAGCCTATCTCAGCTGCATTCGGGCAGTGGGCGGGATACACCCTGGACAAGTCGCCACCTCATCGCTGGGCCAACACAGATAGACAGACAACATTCACACTCACATTCATTCACTAGAGCCATCATTTGTTAATAACTTAAAAATGATAATTGCTTGGCCGAACATTTTTGCAAATAAATGGGTCAGGTTTGGTGAGAATTTTGACATGGTTGGAGGTTTGGTTATGAACACTTAAATACTATAACTTAAAAACCAGCCCAAACGAAAATGTTTGCAGCACAAACAAAGTACAAACAATTGGGACACGTTTGGAGAGATTTGGACAATGGGGGTTGGGGGGGCAACTTCACACAGGCAAATCATAAAACATTAATAACTTAAAATGTATTAAAGTTACACCAAATTTTGCAGCTCAAATGTCGCACAAAAAATGGGACAAGTTTGGGGAGATTTTGACATAGCTAGTGTTTAGTCATGGCTAAAAGCACGTTAATAACATTAAAAAAAAACGTTAATAACTTAAAAACCGTAACGGCACAAACAAAAGGTTGGGTCCTGGGTGCAGTTGGGTGTTCCAACAGGAAAATTACCCCCAACACATGTCAAAAGTGGTAAAGGAATGGCTAAATCAGGCTAGAAATAAGGTTTTAGAATAGCCTTCCCAAAGTCCTGACTTAAACGTGTGGACAATGCTGAAGAAACAAGTCCATGTTTGAAAACCAACACATTTAGCTGAACTGCACCAATTTTGTCAAGAGGAGTGGTCAAAAATTCAACCAGAAGCTTGCCAGAAGCTTGTGGATGGCTACCAAAAGCGCTTTATTGCAGTGAAACTTGTTAAAGGATATGTAAGCAAATATTAACATTGCTGTATGTATACTTTTGACCCAGCAGATGTGGTCACATTTTCAGTAGACCCACAATAAATTCATAAAAGAACCAAACTTCATGAATGTTTTCTGTGACCAGCAAGTACATGCTCCAATCACTCTATCACAAAAAAATAAGAGTTGTAGAAATTATTGGAAACTCAAGACAGCCATGACATTATGTTCTTTACAAGTGTATGTAAACTTTTGACCACCACTGTATCTGTGCACGTGCCTGTTTGGAGCACAATTCTTTGTGTTGCCATATTTTTGAATGCTTACGTTAAGACTGAAGAAAGTAGAAATAAGGATATGTGTACAGTCTCATTCAGAGTTCTATTTTTTACATGAATGTATAGGAAAATGTTAGAAAAAGGCCAGAAAGAGTTGTCGGTTGCCTTGTTCCCGATTTCCTAGTTCTCCAGTTGGCTGGCAGGAATCCCTCCCAAGCCACTCTCGATAAATACTGGACCACAGGAACGACTGACATGAACTTTGACGATTTCTGTGGGATTCTGAAACATGAGCGGAAGGCTGAGAAGAACGAGCTGATAGAAGTTTTCAAAAAGCTGGATACCGATGGCGATGGATACATCTCACACAGCAAAGTGGAAAAGCTCCTTACGACCGTGAGTTACTAAGCATTTAGCATTATGTATACATATTGGATTGAAGCTTGAAAAGTTAAGCTCAATTGACCGTATCTAAAGAACATTTTTTTTCAGGATTTATTGCTTTCAAAATATTTTGAACCTTACAGGGAGGTGATACAATGACACCTGAAGAGGTGAATGCCATTTTCTCATTAAGTGACATCAACAAGGATGGCAAATTCAACTATGCAGAAGTAAGTATGACATTCTTTCAGCCTGTTCTTTTGAGCTCATATTGTATCAGTGGCAAAAAGTTGTAGGCTTTTGTGTGTCCAAAGATGTGGAAAAAATACACCTTTGCAATATTAATAATGCCATCCATCCATCCATCCATTTTCTACCGCTTGTCCCGTTCGGGGTCGCGGGGGGTGCTGGAGCCTATCTCAGCTGCATTAGGGCGGAAGGCGGCGTCCACCCTGGACAAGTCGCAAACTCATAACATATATAATGCAAAAATGAATATAGTATGAACATATGATAATAAATAACATCTGTAAATAAAGACAATACATTTTTCAGAAGAAATAATCATGTTTACAAAATGTATAATATTCATGATATCTTGATGAGCGCTTGTCATATACTAACCGTCCATCCATCCATCCATTTTCTACCGCTTGTCCCGTTTCTCAAATTGTGAGTCAGGACCCCCTGGGGTCACGGTGAGGTTTTAGTGGGGTTGAGAGCAGCACAGAAGATTTTCATTATTTGTGTCTACACTTCTGCGATGAGGTGGCGGCTTGTCCAGGGTGTACCCCGCCTTCCGCCCGATTGTAGCTGGGATAGGCTCCAGCGCCCCCCGCGACCTCAAAGGGAATAAGCGGTAGAAAATGGATGGATGGATGGTGTCTACACTTTAGTATTCATGTTGGAACAACACACAAGCCTGCAGCTAGGTGACAACATGCCTAACACATTTGTATACAGAACAGTGGCAAATAGATGGACAAGTTTGTGACAAAAATGAAAAGATAAAGGGGACGTTGTGAGTAGGGCTGGGCGGTATGGACCAAAAGTGATATGTTTTGGCTGAATACGATATATCCCGAAAGACAAAGTCAAACCAAAACATATGTCAAGTTGTTTTATTGAAATAAATACTAGTAATATGTTAAAGTTTCCTGCAAAGATAAATGCACATAAACAAAAGCCTTGAAAATAAAATAAGAATAGAAAAGTGTAATCTTCAATCTTCTTTAAAACAAAGCTTTAGCGATGCTCCAATCCTCATCTAATAAGAAAAACCCAAAAGAACAAAACATTAAATAAAGTCTCTGCTTTAAGATGACATTTCAAACATTAGCAGAAATGAGCTACTTTTAACAATAATGTTTTTTAGCTCAACATTTTTAGAAGACCCTGGTTCCCTCAAAAATTAAAGCCAAATTAAAGACATGTGACAATATTGCCACTGCATCTAAACACCCTTTCAGATGATGTATACCTTTGTCATGGCAGTGCTTCTTGAGCAAATTAGTTGCAACTGGGAAGCTGATATAATGAGTTGATTTTTTCCGTTTTTTTCATACCGTTGCAACTGGGAACATATCTAATTACACCATATGTTCTCCATCATTTCCAAGTGCATCCATTTCTATCGCGTTGCTGATTTGACAATCACGTACAAACCCCGTTTCCATATGAGTTGAGAAATTGTGTTAGATGTAAATATAAACGGAATACAATGATTTGCAAATCCTTTTCAACCCATATTCAGTTGAATGCACTACAAAGACAAGATATTTGATGTTCAAACTCATAAACTTTATTTTTTTTTGCAAATACTAATTAACTTAGAATTTCATGGCTGCAACACGTGCCAAAGTAGTTGGGAAAGGGCATGTTCACCTCTGTGTTACATCACCTTTTCTTTACTTAATTGTTGAAGCTTTGAAAGTGAATTCTTTCCCATTCTTGTTTTATGTAGAGCTTCAGTCGTTCAACAGTCTCCGCTGTTGTATTTTACGCTTCATAATGCGCCACACATTTTTGATGGGAGACAGGTCTGGACTGCAGGGGAGCCAGGAAAGTACCCGCACTCTTTTTTTACGAAGCCACGCTGTTGTAACACGTGCTGAGTGTGGCTTGGCATTGTCTTGCTGAAATAAGCAGGGGCGTCCATGAAAAAGACGGCGCTTAGATGGCAGCATATGTTGTTACAAAACCTGTATGTACCTTTCAGCATTTATGGTACCTTCACAGATGTGTAAGTTACCCATGCCTTGGTCACTAATGCACCCCCATACCATCACAGATGCTGGCTTTTGAACTTTGCGTCGACAGCAGTCTGGATGGTTCGCTTCCCCTTTGGTCCGGATGACACGATGTCGAATATTTCCAAAAACAATTTGAAATGTGGACTTGTCAGACCACAGAACACTTTTCCACTTTGCATGAGTCCATCTTAGATGATCTCGGGCCCAGAGAAGCCGGCGGCGTTTCTGGATGTTGTTGATGAATGGCTTTCGCTTTGCATAGTAGAGCTTTAACTTGCACTTACAGATGTAGCGACAAACTGTATTTAGTGACAGTGGTTTTCTGAAGTGTTCCTGAGCCCATGTGGTGATATCCTTTAGAGATTGATGTCGGTTTTTGATACAGTGCCGTCTGAGGGATCGAAGGTCACGGTCATTCAATGTTGGTTTCCGGCCATGCTGCTTACGTGGAGTGATTTCTCCAGATTCTCTAAACATTTTGATGATATTATGGACCGTAGATGTTGAAATCCCTAAATTTCTTGCAATTGCACTTTGAGAAATGTTGTTCTTAAACTGTTTGACTATTTGCTCACGCAGTTGTGGACAAAGGGGTGTACCTCACCCCATCCTTTCTTGTGAAAGACTGAGCATTTTTTGGGAAGCTGTTTTTATACCCAATCATGGCACCCACCTGTTCCCAATTAGCCTGTTCACCTGTGGGATGTTCCAAATAAGTGTTTGATGAGCGTTCCTCAACTTTATCAGTATTTATTGCCACCTTTCCCAACTTCTTTGTCACGTGTTGCTGGCATCAAATTCTAAAGTTAATGATTATTTGCAAAAAAAAAAAAAAAATTTGAACATCAAATATGTTGTCTTTGTAGCATATTCAACTGAATATGGGTTGAAAATGATTTGCAAATCATTGTATTCCGTTTATATTTACATATAACACAATTTCCCAACTCATATGGAAACAGGGTTTGTAAATTGTGACTCGCCATGCTGCTGTCATGAACGCCTGTTGCCTTGAGTGATGCTGAGAGTTGCTGAGGCTCAAGTCAAACGGACCCAATCCTTGGAAAATCTGCTGAGGTTTTTTTTTTTTTCTTTGAGAGCAAAATTTGCGGAATAAAGGAGGACAAAATACGTTATTTCCCGGCAAAAATGAGATGGTTGATATAGGCTTCACACTCTCCTAGTACTGGAGTATGTGTCAAAGGTGCATGGAGGAGGAGGGACACAGCATCACAATGAGCAGAGAGACTTCCGCGTCAGGACATTAAGGATTACATATCGGTATTGCGGTATTGTCTCAAATACATATCTCTTTCTAAAATATAACATTTGTAATATCGGTATACAGCCCAGCCCTAGTTGTGAGAAGCATATATAAAAATGTAACTCACACTGTGTGAGTCATACTGTACATTTAAATAAATATATCTTTCAAGTTCTTGGTTGTAATTCAATTCAGGCTGGTCGTGTAAAATGTTTTGTCCCTTAGGGGTGTAAGGACGGAAAATAATTGAGAAGCACTGCGTCACATAATATATTGTCTAGGGCTGTCTTTGACTTAAGAAATGTCATATTCGGATCCGATTTGTTAGATTTTCCCCATTGTCACCTATAATATGGCGTTTTATTTTAAGAGAGAAATAAACAGATTGTGATCATATTAATGTATTCTTACTGCTCACTCGGTGTCAGTATAGCGTCGCATGATATAAATCTAGCCACTATAAGGTGATTCTTTCAGATAGTTATAAAAAGAATAGTTTTCATTAAAGTGAACAAAACAGCTCATGTGCTATTTTGTTCATCACAATTGCAACTTTTTCCACCCCAAAAAAAGGCTTAACCACTCTGATAAACAAATAAACACGGTAGTTGTTGGATTGTTTAGTGAGGTCCTCGACAAAACAAACTTGACTGAATAGAAGAAGTAAAAGTCATAACAAAGTTTCTGTATGTGAACATGCTGAAGGGTCATTATCTTTACCAGCAAAAAGAGCTACGGTTCTGGGGCGAGGCGGCGCGTGCACATTTAATTTCCGGTGAGTTCCTCCGGAACATATGGTGGGATTCGGCCGACTGGAGGAGCGTGGTGGCACGGAGGTCATGGTGTTTGACTGTGGCGCATCCCAAGGAGCCTGGTTCCCCATATAGAAATATCTTACCAACACTGTCTACTAGTAAAATATTCTTGCGTGCGGTCAAATAGTTTTTTAAAGAAAGATGTGAAGGGCCAAAACCCACAGCCAGCTGTTTTAGACACCTGGAAGCAGCAATTGCTTTCTCGTGACTGCCCAAATTGTAATCAGATTAAAATGATCTCCTACTTTTTATATGTCTGAACACAAGAGTGTTTTACTATGATCAACGCAATCGATCCATCCATCTATCCGCCTTAGCGCACAAATCTTTAATGTTTGGGGTTTAATGTTTGTGCAATGTCTGACGATTGGACTGCAAGGTTATCGTTGAATCTTCCACTATTTAAAGACAGCCATAATATTGTCAATACAATTTCCCTTCAGTTCTGCAGGTTGCTTGTGTCAACAGTGGATACGTGTCAGATGGCCTCTTTGGAGAAGCTCCAAGCTGATGCCAAGCTAAAAAAACAAAACTTTGGCAGCCATTTAGGCGGTCCTCCAAATCCCTCCATGTCACCCGAATCAGCAGCTTCTTTGCAGACTGCAGAAGCAACATCATCAGATCCAGATAATACACAGAAGAAAGGTACCGGGGTAGTGTTACTATGTTGTGTTTTTGTGTGGTGGATTTACTTATTGACTTTTTAAATGCTTACCCATACACACCATTTGCAACATTACACATCGTCGTTTTCTTTTGATTAAATATAATAGCTCTGTTATTGATCATTTCCTCACTCCCAAGTGACGAATCACCTCATTAAGACAGTTCATTCATCATGAGAGCCACGTGATTAGAACAGCTTGTTTGGAGGGAGGAGACTGTAAAGTGCTGTGATTATCATTTCTGCCATTAGGAGATTGACAAACACTTTATCTGCAACAGAGAGAACCACAAGACATTGTTCTGGTCAAAAAGATACGTGCTCATGGCAACTAATTTAGCCACTGCATGTGTCAGTAAATAGCATGTTAGAACCACCACGCTGAGAAACAAAGACCAACGGAAAACTGAGGACAGTATGATAGATGGGATGGATTTAAGTGGTCAGTCTATGTTCTTCTATTGATTTGGACGATTCCACAACTACTCACTAGGGAGAGAATGAGGGATTTGAAAGTGGTGGAGGGGAGGGCCCAGTCGACCGCCACTGCAAAAACAAACGAGTTCCTGCACAGTAGTCGGGATTATCAAATCATTGTGACTCTCCCACATATTGATTTAAACCTGTTACATTTTAATAAGAAGCTGACATAAGATGCTACCCGACTGCACATGTTGAATGCGTTATTCTTTCATTTTGGTTTGCTCATTTGAGCCGCCCCTCCCCATACGCAGATCGCCCGCTGTGCGTAAGGCCCCGTGATCTGTGTGGGGCCCTGTTTTGCCTAAGAGAAGCGCTTGTGAAATGTCACCTAATGAATGGCAGGGCGCTTCATAGGATATTTTACCTAAAACCTGTTGCTAGCCCTTTCCTGCTCTGTCACTGTTAAGAACATAATGGCAAATTTCCTAAGACATTCTCACTGTCTCCCGTGGCGCGCAGCGTTAGGGACTGTTAACAAAAGCTTTTTTTCCCCCAATGTTTAAGGTGGTTAAAATTATTATTTTGAATGGTATTATTAAATTTGCAATTAGATTGACGTGCAAGACCATTTGCTGAATAAAGCATGGGTTTTACAGTTCATTTTATTATGCATCATATTTCGAACATGTATACAGTTTCAATTTGATATATCACATATTTTCCCTTACTTTTTTCAACATGTCCGAAAAGCAGTAGTATTTGGCCACCCATCCAAATTATGAGATTCAGGTGTCCTAATCACTTGGTGATTACAGGTGTATACAATCAAGCAATTAGGCATGGAGACTGTTTCTACAAATATTTGTGAAAGAATGCTAGTGTGTGAATGTGAGTGTGAATGTTGTCTGTCTATCTGTGTTGGCCCTGCGATGAGGTGGCGACTTGTCCAGGGTGTACACCGCCTTCCGCCCGATTGTAGCTGAGATAGGCTCCAGCGCCCCCCGCGACCCCTGAAGGGAATAAGCAGTAGAAAATGGATGGGCCACTCTCAGGAGTTCAGTGATTTCCAGCGTGGAACTGTCATAGGATGCCACCCGTGCAACAAATCCAATCGTGAAATGTCCTCGCTCCTAAATATTCCAAAGTCAACTATCAGCTTTATTATAAGAAAATGGAAGCGTTTGGGAACAACAGTAACTCAGCCACGGAGTAGTGGGCCACGTCAACTGACAGAGAGGGGTCAGCGATGCTGAAGCGCATAATGCAAAGAGACTTTCTGCACAGTCAGTTGCTACAGACCTCCAGACTTTGTAACCTTCCAATTAGCCCACGTACAGTACGCAGAGAGCTTCATGGAATGGGTTTCCATGCCGAGCAGCTGCATTTAAGCCATACATCACCAAGTCCAATGCAAAGCGTCGGGTGAGGTGGTATAAAGCACGTCGCCACTGGACTAGAGCAGTCGAGACGCCTTCTATGGAGTGATGAATCCCGCTTTTCCATCTGGCAATCTGATAGACGAGTCTGGGTTTGGAGGTTGCCAGGAGAACGCTACATTTCGGACTGCATTGTGTGAAATTTGGTGAAGGAGGAATTATGGTGTGGGGTTGTTTTTCAGGAGTTGGACTTGGACCCTTAGTTCCAGTGAAAGGAACTTTGAATGCTCCAGGATACCAAGACATTTTGGACAATTCCATGCTCCCAACCTTGTGGGAACAGTTTGGAGCGGGCCCCTTCGTCTTCCAACATGACTGTGCACCGGTGCACAAAGCAAGGTCCATAAAGACATGGATGACGGAGTCTGGTGTGGATGAACTTGACTGGCCTACACAGAGTCCTGACCTGAACCCGATAGAACACCTTTAGAATGAAGTAGAACGGAGACTGAGAGCCAGGCCTTCTCGACCAACATCAGTGTGTGACCTCACCAAGGTGCTTTTGGAAGAATGGTGGAAAATTCCTATAAACACACTCCGCAACCTTGTGGACTGCCTTCCCAGAATAGTTGAAGCTGTAATAGCTGCAAAAGGTGGACCCACATCATATTGAACCTTATGGGTTAGGAATAGGATGGCACTTCAACTTCATAGTGAGTCAAGGCAGAAGGCCAAATACTTTTGGCAATATAGTTTATGTTTACTTCTTCTTTTCAATTTCTAACATAATTTACATCAAGTAGTTCTAAATACGACAGTTCTGGTCATAGGCGCCGATCTACATTTCTGCCAGTGAGTGCTCGAACAAGCGGTAAATCTGACGCTACTTTTCTGAGCATGCGCGGTTTTTGTTTGGTGGTGAGAAAGAATTTGCCATCAATCTCACGTAGGTGCTCGGCATTGATCGGCACCTATGGTTCTGGTAATAAAAAGTTAAAACAGTTATGATTCACTCAATGATCTAATTATATCTTATTTTCAATAAGTTCAATACATTTGTCACAATTCTTCTTCTTTGTACTCTGTAAACACTTTTTTACTTTACTTTACTTTACTTGCTTGGGGACGCAAATAGCACAGTCGAATGGCCCACATCCTGTACATATTTAACGTTTGATTGTTCACATTCACAAATATACTGCTAAAATAAAATAGTGTCATTCATGAGTTAATGTGTTACTGTTTATGTTGTTTGTGTCCTGCGTGCACAAGTGCCTATCAAATGTGTGAGGAAACCATAGTACCCGCAGAAAACCCCCAAGAAGAGTGGGGTAAATGCAGAGAGAGATCTGAGATTTCCATCATGCTCTGCTATTAAGTTATTGCCCTCAATAATATTAAATGTTTTTTAAACAACTTCAAAAGGATGTATTAATTAATGTAGTTCATCACGGCACTCGGCATCTAGTTTTCTCTAACGCAAATTCAAATCAAATAGTTCAAAGACTTTGTTAATGAGATCTGGATCATTGTTTACGCTTTCGTATTTTTATTTCAGACAGCCGACCATCTTCCCATCCTCCTTCCGCTCGCAGTCGACGCTCAAATGTGTCAAACGCAGCCACTGGAACATCCAGCAGCAGCAAGGTCAGTTCTAATCCCAGCTACTAACAGTTCTTTGCATGATCAGACTATTTCTTACAAGAAGTGTAATATTAACCCTTATTGTCATAGATTTAAAAGGACATGTGAATAGAGTGTAAATGTAGAACCTAATGAAATCATTTTGAACGTATCAATATATTTTCCTTTACAAATATTTAATTTTGATGATTTCCTACTTATATATATTTATGTATAAATATGAAATCATCAAAATTCTCACATCTCTTTGTTTGGGCTCAACTAATAAACACTACTAAATATTATAGAAGAAAAAATGTTTACGGCCTTCTAATTACGGGTTTTAACATTATTAAAGCCCTTTAGACATGACCTAGCCTGACCTAAGCCTAAGGTTTATGTGTGAAATAAATAATAATCTTTGTAATTAACACATGCTTTCATATCACATGACAAGGTGTATCCTGTTAAACTGTAAGTTGGTTAGATATAATTATTGAATACCATTAAAATCAAGAGTAAGATTACAAATTCATTGTCAATATTTCAGTGGTCCTCGGGCCCCTGTGTAGTGGAAAAGTTGAGACATAAATAAAACATACTGCAATTGAATTATAACCTTACACACAGTTCTTTAACACAACCACTAACATGTGAAAATATAAATTAAAAAAACGTGTTCAATGAGAGTGATCTGCTGTGCAATATGGTACAGTACTTTACATTTATTATTTTAAGTTAATTTAACCATTTTTATGCTTGAAAATACATATGCTTTTCCTTAAATAAGCATGTTTTTGTTTTTTTACTAATAATAGTTCTAAATAATCTAACACGAACTGTGGTATAATTTTTTGATAATTATATTTAGAAAAACCGCAATAGAGTTAAGCCACAAAATTTGAAGTAATGTTGCTTATACAGTATAATACCATTCTAATTTAATTAAGCTTGATAAGGTAACCAAAATATTACAAACAACTCAGTTTGATGCAGTGCAGTTCTACATCAATGCAAATGACAAACATAAAAATAAACATATTGTTAAATGAAAACCTCTCTTAATCTGGAAGTCGGACTTTAAAAAACTAAATGTAAATGTTCATGCTCACTAATATTCACTAATTACAGGCGTGTGATTTTTCCTTCTATAGTCGGAAAGCACGGTGGCACAGGGGTTAGTGCATGTGCCTCACAATACGAAGGTCCTGAGTAGTCCTGAGTTCAATCCCGGGCTCGGGATCTTTCTGTGTGGAGTTTGCATGTTCTCCCCGTAACTGCGTGGGTTCCCTCCGGGTACTCCGGCTTCCTCCCACCTCCAAAAACATGCACCTGGGGATAGGTTGATTGGCAACACTAAATTGGCCCTAGTGTGTGAATGTGAGTGTGAATGTTGTCTGTCTATCTGTGTTGGCCCTGTGATGAGGTGGCGACTTGTCCAGGGTGTACCCCGCCTTCCGCCCGAATGCAGCTGAGATAAGCTCCAGCACCCCTTGCAACCCCAAAAGGGACAAGTGGTAGAAAATGGATGGATGGATGGATGGATAGTCGAAAATCCGTCTTTTTTATCTCTGTAAAAATATAAAAAAATATTTTCCGTTTTTCTTTGTTTTTTCCGACCCACAATGTGTGTTAAAATCTTTATCCCTCTCTTTGCCATGCCTGCCAACAACTATGGTTTTCCGTATCGAGTAAGGTTTTTGATCATCTATTCCGGTTTGCAGCTGCAGCGGTAAAAACTAAGGTTTTCTATTAAAAATGATTAACGTAAAAATTGAAGCTACGTAGTTTAACTACATTTCCCAGTAGCTTGGCAGTAGCTTGGCTACTTTTTAAACGAGTAACGATTTCCGTAGCTTAGCTATTTTTAGACCCTCGTAGCGGTTAGCTAAGCTACATGCTACAAAAGAAGAGAGTGGGAGAAGAGAAAGAGAGAGATGGACTGGTGTAACGCCACAGGCAGGGGACAAAATATACAGGGAAAAATCCATGATTGGTTGGTTGGTTTACTATGATGAGTCACGATTGGTTAAGATTAGGGCAAAACATTACGGACAGGCCAATCAGAGGCAAGACAGGGTGGGTCATCCAACCAGGAAGGGAAATCACAACAGACAAGCACATCCCAAATGACGAGAAGAGAAGAGGCAATATTCAAGCGGGCGATTTACATTTTTTTTTTAAACTATTGGAAAATGGGAGAGGGATTCTCTTCCTTAGATTTTTCTTTTAGCGATGTAGACAACATCTAGGAAACCCACAATGCGTCTACTTGGCCACATTTGAACAAATTTATGCGTCTGGATAAAACAATGCCCAAAAACTTCATTTTAGTTGTTTACCATGTAAACCCAAATCAAAACTTCTCTCGACATGGAAGACGTGGAATACACATTTAAGAACACACAAGATTGTGGCAGACATGTGATGACTTTTGCTCCAGTGTAACCTGTCTAAATGCTAAATTTCATTTTCATTTTAGAACAAGACAGTAGCTGACATTTTGTTCATTATTTCTACTGTTTATATTTTGACATTGAATAATAGTTTAATCATTTTGAAACATAAACAACATGACTACAAGATATTTGTTATGTCATGCTATAAATCACAAATGGCTATTCAGATAAAGGAAGTTGGCTAATAGAATAAACACTGTTTGTATTCTTTATGATTTTTGCATGATTTTTGCATTTGGAGCAGTTAGAAGTGGAGAGGGAGTCAAAGAGACAGAAATTGGCTATAAAACCCAAGACAGAATCCACTAAAGCAGAAACAAAAAGGAAAATGCAATCTGCTCAGAGCCATCAAGAACCAAAGTAATGTGTAAATATTGTAAATAACTAGATGAACCATCTGTGGCTGTGAAGTGAACACCAGTAAGGTTGTAAATACTGTATAGAGTAGGCTAACCCATGTGGTTCCTGTGGATGTGAACACAAGTTATAATTACTGTAGTGAATGAAACAGACATAGTGATTCATTTGAATGAATGGGGTATATATTTTTGTAAACTCTGTTGATATTTTTTCAATTCTTTAAACATTAAAACATCTTTAAATGGTGCTCTTTTTGCCTGATTTTTGCATGTTCGCAGCCCTAAGACCCCTGGCTTATTTTTAGTCTTTTTCATTAAGTTCAAATCACATGCCTGCTCGTGTATCACCAGTGGCGTCATTAGGCCTATTTCAGAGGGCATCGTCAAAGATTTCTAAGCACCCCAAAATAATTTGGTGTTTATTTTCCATTCTTTGTTTCTTACAAAAATGTGCTGACAAATTCAAAATGAAGTGGGCAGAAAATAGGTTGAAGTCATTATTCACTTAAATATGATTATACATCTGTGAGTCTCGCTTTGCTTCACTTGTGTATTGTTCTTGTACTGTAACAACAGTAAACAAGCGAAAACAATAACCTAAAAAATGTTCTCAGTCCGTGTTAGTCATTTTGTTAAATGTTATGCTTGAATACTGCATTCGCTTAAATCCTATGCGTCTCCTGCAGGCGTTAAGCTTCCCCTGTTTTAAAATGGTATGACACCTCTGTGTATCACATGGTTGACATGTATGGTATAGCATGCAAAATGCAATTTATTTAATGATGTATTTTTAGTTGAACCCTGTATAAAAGCTCCTTTGTAAAGGCAGTATCACATGTTTGTTTTCAGTCTTCTGACATAGATTCAACCGGTTTGCTTTATTAGTAAAGCGGAAAAGTAAAATTAAGCACTGCACCATCTACTTCAAGTGTTATTTGAATAATTTCAAATTTGTATGACTCTTGTCTGCTCTCCTCTGGATGAATATGAGCATAACAAGTAACCATTGATGCACAGCCCACATTAATGCTACAAAAACACCCACAGACGTCATGGTACAAAACGGTTCACACTTGAAATTCAGTGGAACCTGGATTTACGAACTGAATTGGTTTGATGAACAGGGTTCATAAATAGAAAAGTTCATATATTGAAGCAAATGTCTCCATAAAAAAATTTAAACACAAATATTTGGTTTCAGCCTCAACAAAAATATTTTAGTAAAAATATGTACACTTTGAATACAATATAAAGTACTGTATATCAAGCAAACATAAGGTGTTGATGGATCAACTATCTATTTAATAACAAAACCAAAACAACAACTAGCTGAACTGTACTCAGTTTCAACCACCCTGCTGACACGCACAAACACTGTCACTAGCCCTGTGGTGCACTCACAGTCTGAAATCACAACACTCCTTAACTTTACAATGATTAGGAATAATGAAAAAAACAACTTTACCTTTTTTCAGCAAAAAGCAGGGGGCAGTGTCGACATCGCTGTTGATACTTTCTGAATGTTTTAAACCACACATCGCCTGTCCATTTCTTTTTTTGTACTCAAAATCAGCAGGCAAAACTAGTAAACTGCGGTAAAAAAGAACATAGATTAGCACTGAGCACAGTAGCTAATGATAGCACTGCTGTGTTGACTGAATAAGCACCAGAGATTGATCAACAAAACAGCTGTGCTGCGAGGCCCACAGTGGGTGGATGAAACACTGAGGCAAGGTTCGTACACCAAAGCATATTTTTACTCAGTCTGCGGTTTGTTAATCAAAAAGTTCGAACAAAGAGGTTCCACTATAATCAATCAAGAGTTTGATGTGGAAGAACCTGACTGACCAGCACAGTCCTGACTTCAACCAAACACCTTTTGGATGAACTATAGTGCAGGCATCAGTGACCTATGACCGCAGAAATGTTATTCTGGATGAATGACCAAATCAAATCCTCACACACATTCAATTATTTAGTAGTTATAAAAATGGTCTTATATCCAATACTATTTGTCTATTTAAGGTATTTTCTCTGTAGCGGAAAAAGAAACATTGTTTGCCATGAACAGACATTTAAATACTAATTCACACTAATTAACCATTATACACCATTAATGACTGGTATCTTATTCATTAACCAGGGAGTAGTTAGAGGAGTTAAGGTGCTTTGCTTAAAGACACAAAAAGTGGGCCTTTTCAGGGGTTCATCACAATTTTTTTTTCATACGACAATAAACAAATGCATTTTGTTGTCTAGCACCAGTGAGTGAAATAATACTTTTATAGAGCTTTTTTTCTCTAGCGACTCAAAGCGCTTTACATAGTGAAACCCATTATCTACATTTTAGCTACATTTAAACCAGAATGGGTGGCACTGGGAGCAATGGTGAAGTGTATTGCCCAACGACACAACAGCAAAGACTAGGACGACAGAAGCTAGACTCGAACCCCTCAAGTTGCTGGCACAGCCGCCCCACCAACCGAGCCAAAATATTGTTTTTCTGTGTAGGATACAGGATATAATCGACTACAGTCTTAACTACTTATGCCTGATTTTACACACATTTTCTCAAAGTAATACTTCACTCCAGTATTTACATAATTTTTAGTTTACATGACCTGTCCTGTGAATTAAACTGAAATGTTTTTGTTGGAGTGGCATCACAGTTGCATGAAGGGCTGTTTCTTACTGGAGGAGGATGGCACTATCAGCTCGCTGCATTACCAGCTGCACCTGCCTCATACAGCCTGTGTTACCCTAAGCATCCAGCCCATCACCCTCAACCGCAGAACAGGTACGGCCGTGGTTTTGCATGTCTCACTATATGATGTTATTATCTCTCGATAGTGCACTTTAAAATTAAAATGTTGACATTTAATTACTGTTTGCTTTAGTAGTAAATAGTGTGCTACAACGTTTGTATTTTGTTACTGACTTGGACTTCAACCTATTTGAGATTTTGATTTCAACATGCAGATTGCATTGTTTCCCACATGACTACAATCTATCTGTGATGTGTGTACATAAGTATTCACTGGCCTTTGCTCAATACTTTGTTGATGCACCTTTGGCAGCAATTACAGCCTCAAGTCTTTTTTGAATACAATCCCACAAGCTTGGCACAGCTATCTTTGGACAATTTTGCCCATTCCTCTTTTCCCATTTCTCTTTGCAGCACCTCTCAAACCTAATCAGGTTGGGAAGCGTCAGTTTACAGCCATTTTCAGATCTCTCGAGAGTCTGGGTTCTGACGGGGCCACTCAAGGATGTTTACAGTAACAGAGTTGTCCTGAAGCCATTCCTTTGATATCTTGGCTGTGTACTTAGGGTCGTTGTCCTGCTAAAAGATGAACCGTTGCCCCAGTCTGAGTTCATGAGCGCTCTGGAGCAGGTTTTAATCCCGGATGTCTCTGTACATTGATGCATTCATCTTTCCCTCTATCCTGACTAGTCTCCCATTTTCTGTCGCTAAGAAAACATCGCCACAGCAGAATGCTGCCACCACCATGCTTCACTGTAGGGATGGTATTGGCCTGGTGATGAGCGGTGCCTGGTTTCCTCTAAACGTGACACCTGTCATTCATGCCAAAGAGTTAAATATTTGTCTCATTAGACCAGATAATTTTGTTTCTCATGGTTTGAGAGTCTTTCAGATGGATTTTGGCAAACTTTTACAAAGTAATGGCTGGCACTATACCATACAGGCCTGATTGGTGGATTGCTGCAGAGATGGCTGTTCTTCTGTAAGGTTTTGCTCTCTCCACAGAGGAATGTTGCAGCTCTGACAGAGTGACCATTAGGTTAGGTGCTTGGTCACCTCCCTGACTAGGGCCCTTCTCCTCAGATCGCTCAGTTTAGATGACTGGCCAGCTCTAGTAAGAGTCCTGGTGGTTCCAAACTTCTTCCATTAATGTATGATGGAAGCCACCGTGCTCATTGACCTTCAAGGCAGCTGATATTTTCTGTACCCTTCCTTGGATTTGTGTCTCGAGACAATCCTGTCCCAGAGGTCTACAGTAAATTTCCTTCGACTTCGTTCTTAGTTTTTGCTCTGCTATGTACTGTCAAGTGTGAGATCTTAAATATAGACAGGTGTGTGCCTTTCCAAATTATGTCCAACCAAGTAAATTAACCACAGGTGGACTACAATTAAGCCGTAGGAACATCTCCAGGATGGCAGTTAAAACAGAATGCCCCTGAGCTCACTTTTGAGCTTCATTGAAAAGGCTGTGAATACTTATGTAAATGTGATTTTTTTTGTTTTTTTATATTTAATACATTTGCAAAAAATTGTCAAAAAAAAAAAACCTTTTCACATTGTCATTATTGGTTATTGTGTGTATAATTTTGAGGACAACGGGGAATGTATTACATTTTGAAATAAGGCTTTAACTTAACAAAATGTGGGGAAAGTCAAGCGCTGTAAATACTTTACAGATGCATTGTACCCAGTATCTTTCAGTATAAATCAATCAATCAGTGCCATTTACTGTAGGCTTTACTCATTCCTGATTTTGTCCAACAAATACTTTAAGAAGACAATTGATATGTGTAATGTAATGTATCTGTAATCTGTTTTGTTGTTAAGACAAGCCTCCACCCTGGATGTACGTGGACACGGCTCTCTTTGTGATGTCAGCAGGCAGTACAGATTCCTCACTAATGTGTTTCACTAATGCAAAAGACAACGAAGTAAGTTAGTGTTAGGCTAATTTCGTATTCCGTTCAATAATATTTATTGTTAATTTGTATTCTGTAAATATCAAATTTGCTATTAATTTCAATTATTCCTAATGATTTCAACAAACTCCCTTCAGTCCTAGTTGTGTTATAGCAATTAATTATGTCACATTGACATTCCGCACACGGCGGTATTTTGTTGTCAAAACAACAGGATTTAAATACTGTAAGGTATAACCTGTTACATGTTTTTGTTGACTGATATGATGATGTGGTGTATGAAAAATGGTCTGTGTTTCCACAGAAGTACATTTGGAGAGGAGAACTAAAAGCTGGGAAGTACTACCTGCTGCCTTTCTCCAGTGGCTGCAAATTAAAGAAAAGGGGCAGAAAGAATGTTTATAGTAAAACTATAGAACTTGTCTACAAGAATGACACTGGACAACTGGACCTCACCAGGGAGTTCCGGTAATTTAAGATTGTTGGTGCCAAGATTTTGTTAAGAAGTATAAAATTAGTGCTACCATGGCTGGTTTGACAAGAGATTACGTGCATGAATCTAATGATGAACATCGCTAATGCATGATAAATATCAACATCCCAGTTGGTTTTAGTCTTTGAGCATCAAAATTACAAGTGCATTTATGATCCTATGACATGCATGTTTGATTATAATGCACTGATACCATATATTGCCACAGGGAGGTGCTATCTGACATCTTTGACATGATAGACTTGGATGGAAATGGTTTGCTCAGTCTGGAGGAATACAATTTCCTGGAGCTGATGATCAGTGGAGAAGAGTGTAAGATGGGGACGTGGGCCATCTGCAAAGGTATAACTCACAAAATCCTTCACAGCATGCATTTAACAGTGCACCTGTACATCATATGAACTACATTAAAGGAGGGGTCTGTCGTAACAGCAAAGTAATAAACAAGTTCTGAAGGTGCGTGTGAATGATGAAAACTGATTAGAACTGTCAGAACATGCTGCACATTTGGTCTTTTACTACAATGAGAAATTGTTTGGTTTTATCAAAGGTGGGTAGAGTAGCCACAAAAGTGTACCGGTACTCATTTAATGGCACTGTAAGACTAAACTAATGCTATTTGGTAACAGTTGGAGGGAAAGTCAAACACAAATACAATCAGACGGAGTAAATATTGAAAGGGTAAAAGAAAGCACATTTTTGGGTGTAATAATAGATGATAAAATGAATTGGAAATCTCATGTAAAAAATATACAACATAAAGTAGCAAGAAACACATCAATAATGAATAAAAGAAAACATGTTCTAGACCAAAAATCACTTCATATTCTCTACTGCTCGCTATTGTTACCATATCTGAGTTATTGTGCAGAAATATGGGGAAACAACTACAAACGTGCGCTTCATTCACTAAATGTGTTACAAAAAAGATCAATTAGAATAATACATAATGTTGGATATAGAGAACATACAAACCCTTTATATATTAAATCCCAATTATTGAAATTCAATGATTTGGTGCATTTGCAAACAGCTAAAATTATGTACAAAGCAAACTATAACCTGCTACCCAAGAATGTACAACAATTATTTTCCACAAAAGAGGAGAAATATAATCTTGAGGAAAATCTAATTTAAAACATTAGTACGCATGTACAACACTTAAAACCTTCAGTATATCAGTATGTGGAATTAAATTAGGAATGGATTAACCAAAGAAATCAAACAAAGCACCGATATGATTCAGTTTAAGAAAATGTTCAAACTACAAGTCTTCACAAAGTACACACAACAAGAATTACGATGAACATCTTGAACCCTTTTTTTTTTATTATTGAGACAAATATTATTTATGTATTTAATATTTGTTTGCTTATTATGGTATATTATTTATTTGTTCACTGTTCTGTTACAGAGAACAAGACAATTGGATAAAATTGCTATGGTATGAAAAGGGGTAGGATTAAATAAGCTCTGCTTCTTCCTACTCCTTTTCGGATGTGCTGTAATGAAACAACTGGAATTGTGAGATGCATTACATTGTATCGTTTGCATGTTCAAAATAAACTGAAACTGAACTGAACTGTTACTTTAGAGTATTATAACTCAAATACAAGTAAAAAGTAGTCATTAAGTAATTACTTAAGTAAAAGTATTCAGTGGAGAAAACTACTCAAGTACAGAGTGACTGGTGAGTAACTTCTGATTGATTTAATAAATATTTTTTTAATGGTACCTACTCAAACTGTGGTGTGTATGCGTGAGTAAGAGAGAGAGAGAGAGAGAGACCACTACAGCATGAATTACAAAAGATGCACATTTTACAGGGCTAATTTTAGCAAATGCACAGCTATCACATAAACACTGCGGCATGTTTTCTCCAGTTGGAAGTGGAATTCTTGCAGGCTAGAATGTGAACATTTCTACTGACACAGATTCAGCACATGGTATGAATGTTGTTTTTCATAGTTTGTAAAGTGAACACTGAAGAGCCTTGTCTCGTCTGACTGCGAGTTGCACACTTTTCACACTGTGTGGCCGACAGTGCAGTCATGTGACTGCCAGGCTCTGTTTGATTGGTGAAATGGAGTCAAACGTTACTAGTGCTTAGGTTGGATTGGTTAAACTGTCATGGGACGAGAGATGGTATTTATGGCTCTTTTGGAGCCGTTGCTTTCCAAGAGCCGTTCAAAAGACAGGCTAGTTAGATTAGTTATTTTTTATTTTAAGTTGTTGTTTTTATTAAGGGAACCAACATTACTCTATTGGTTGGAGTTATTCTAAAATGTTGACTATAACTATTTTGTTTTCATTGTAAACATTCTATAAAGTGGTGCCATTTCAAAACTGTTACTACTTTGACTTTTCCCTCACCTAAAAAACTTTGTAGCGCAAGAGCATTTTGACAATACAGAAAAAATACACAAATAGGAATAACATGTGTACACTGCAAAAATGAGCTGACAAAATATAAGTTAAAAAGACACATTTTAGGGGGGAAAAATACTAAAAACTAGTGAAATTATCTGTCCATGCAGCTAGTTAATTTTACTTGATAAGACATCCTAAATTAAGAGTTGTATATCTAGAAATGAGCAGGACTTTTGAAATGGAAATACGTATTCTGAAAACAGGCATTATTCAACATGCAATTCTTAAATTAAGCATCCTCAGGATGCTGCAGAATCTTTAAACAAGATTTTCTATGTGGGGAAAACTTAAATATCTCATTTTAATAGTGATTTTCTCAATTTTTATATTTTCAAACTAGAGTAGACAACATATTCATGCTAAAATTAAGATAATTACTAAAATAAGTACCGTATTTTTCGGAGTATAAGTCGCTCCGGAGTATAAGTCGCACCTGCCGAAAATGCATAATAAAGAAGGAAAAAAACATATATAAGTCGCACTGGAGTATAAGTTGCATTTTTTGGGGAAATTTATTTGATAAAACCCAACACCAGGAATATACATTTGAAAGGCAATTTAAAATAAATAAAGAATAGTGAACAACAGGCTAAATAAGTGTACGTTATAAGAGGCATAAATAACCAATTGAGAACGTGCCTGGTATGTTAACGTAACATATTATGGTAAGAGTCATTCAAATAACTATAACATATAGAACATGCTATACGTTTACCAAACAATCTGTCTCTCCTAATCGCTAAATCCCATGAAATCTTATACGTGTAGTCTCTTACGTGAATGAGCTAAATAATATTATTTGATATTTTACGGTAATGTGTTAATAATTTCACACATAAGTCGCTCCTGAGTATAAGTCGCACCCCCGGCCGGCCAAACTATGAAAAAAACTGCGACTTATAGTCCGAAAAATACGGTAAATAGCTCTTAAAACTAGGGACATTTCTAGAAATACATGTTTAAATCGTGGCAAGTGGTAAATAATTTGCAGTGTATATGTATATAAAAAGTACAAATTACACTACAATAAAAATGAAGACATAATAAAAATGTGAATTCCAGAATTGTACTAACATACCTGGTGTGTGTTCGCTTAGAATACTTTATCCACATTAGGACAATGAACTAGAAATGTGACTCTAAAAGTTGTTTTGTTTCCTTTGCCTCTCACTCATTTTCCAGTCTAGTCGCCAGTCAAGTAGCACACACTTGCCGGCACTGCTTCTGCTTCTAAACGAACGGCTCGAAACTGCGAATCGGTTCTCACCATTCACTTAAAAGAACCGTTCAAAAGACTTTGTTTGTTTGCGAACGTCACATCTCTACATGTGACAGTGCCTGCTGAAAGAAGTCTCTCTAAAATGCCAAAATAATGCCTCTTTGCACGCAGTAATCAATAGATTACAAATAAATACAATGATGATATAAATAAATCTAGCGATGGGAATTAATCTCAATGTAATGTAGCAGCGTTTTCTTTTTCACAGAAATACCCAAGTAAACTTTAAAAGTATGTTGCATTTAAACTAAGTACAATTCATCCAAGTAGTTGCTTAAGTAAATGTAACCAAGTAAATGTAACTTACTACTACCCCTTCTGGTTATGATGAGTTCTCAACCCTCATCAACACTAAGTTCATGTGCAAGGACATTGTATTTTCAATTTTCAAGTCCCATTTGACTCTCAAGATTCATAGTATTTTTGTTCACAGATAATTTTGACATGAAAAAGAACCAACTGACACGACAGGGCTTCATGGAGCTCAATCTGATGGAAGCAACGGAAAAAGATGGAGATTCCGATGACCTATGGACCCTTGTGGAAACCATGGGATACAACCGTAGGCTGGAGCTTGTGGAGGTTTTTACTCTTTTTAACAAAAATGTCAAAGCGAACACATCAACGCTTAAGTCAACAAGTTACTAATTGTAACTATCATGTCCTTCAGGCTTGCCCATTTCAGATAGAAGTGCTCTGCGAGGGCACAAAGCCATCACTTCAGGCACTCAGACTGGACTCAGGGCCCAAGCTTCTGAACCAGGCCCTTCAGAGGTCTATCACTCTTGCAGGAACAGCCAAACAGCTAAAGGGACAGGACAACGTGTTCATCTACACCTACACAGGAGAACACAGGGTGTCATCCCTCATTGCCAACAAGGTAGATAACAACACGATCTCTGGGGCTCTTGATAGCAAGCTTGTGCAAAATTATGACTTGAATTGAGAATGTCTCCGAAATTCACTGCATTCCATGAAGTTGAATTGAGTTTTCAAACAGGAAGTAGAATTGCGATTCAAATTCAAACGGAAGGAAATAGAATTAAAAGTCCATTAAATTCAAATTGAAGACTTTGCTGTCTCCCAGAATCACGCTTTATAGTACAGTATATTCCATACATGACTCTTTTACGTATTTCATCAAGATATTATTACTGTGAACCTCATGTACACATTATAATTTAATTATAGCAAATATTTTAACTGACAATCAAGAATAGAAGCATCTTCTGTAAAACAGATAATTTAGGCATTCGCACAAATAAATTAAGTTAGCAAGCTAAGTTTTAGTATACTAGCATTTTAGCCAATCTTGTGGGTATAAACTAAAAGTTATGGATACTATTACTTAGCACTATTTTGCTAGCATGTTGAATGTTAGCATGCATGTATTTTAACTAGAGATGTCCGATAATATCGGCCTGCCGATATCGGCCGATAATTAATGCTTTAAAATGTAATATCGGAAATTATCGGTATCGGGGGTTTTTTTTATCGTTATCGGTTTTTTTTGGGTTTTTTTTATTAAATCAACATAAAAAACACAAGATACACTTACAATTAGTGCACCAACCCAAAAAACCTCCCTCCCCCATTCACACTCATTCACACAAAAGGGTTGTTTCTTTCTGTTATTAATATTCTGGTTCCTACATTATATATCAATATATATCAATACAGTCTGCAAGGGATACAGTCCGTAAGCACACATGATTGTGCGTGCTGCTGGTCCACTAATAGTACTAACCTTTAACAGTTAATTTTACTCATTTTCATTAATTACTAGTTTCTATGTAACTGTTTTTATATTGTTTTACTTTCTTTTTTATTCAAGAAAATGTTTTTAATTTATCCATCTTATTTTAGTTTATTAATTTTTTTTTAAAAGGACCTTATCTTCACCATACCTGGTTGTCCAAATTAGGCATAATAATGTGTTAATTCCACGACTCTATATATCGGTATCGGTTGATATCGTATCGGTATTGGTAATTAAGAGTTGGACAATATCGGAATATTGGATATCGGCAAAAAAGCCATTATCGGACATCCCTAATTTTAACCAATTTTCTAGTTATGAAACTAAAAGTTGTGGATACAGTGACTTAGCACAATATTGTTACTAAGTTTGATGTTAGCCAATTTTGTAGCCGTAAAAGTAAGCGTGGTACATTTTGTAACTTATTGTTGTTATGTTTCTACCATGTTTAGTGTTAGCATTCTAAGTGATAGCAAGCTAAAATGTTATCCAATTACGTAGGTATTAAACCAAAAGTAATAGATAATATTACTTAGCGCTATTTTGCTAGCATGTTGTGTTAGCATGCAAGCATTTTAGCCAATTTCGTAGCCAACTAGCCATAAAACTAAATGTTGTGGATGTTGTTACTTATTGTGACCTTGCTACCATGTTTGGTGTTAGCATGCTAGCATTTTAGCTAATTTTGTAGCTAAAAAAATAAGTCATTGATTTTGTTACTTTTAAATTATGTAAAAAGGTGTAAAAATTAGTTAACTCAATTAATTAATCACAAAAAAATTATTAAATAAATATTAACCATGTAAATACGCAGAATAATCACGCAAATTATTTGGACCTTACATGCTCTTTTATCATAACAAAGGTTGGTTACCTGAAAACCAGCATGGGTTGCTATACAGTCAATGATCGGGTCGATGCATACGCCAGTGCAAAGATGAGTGAGGGAGACTCTGAATGTTGTGCTCGCTGGCAAATTTCACTTCAAAATACACCCAAATAGGAATTTAGATAAAACTGTCACCAAGATTTCAGCAAATATTTCAAGTAAAACTTTTTAAAAATGTGTTCCTGTTTGCCATTCTGACAATAAAATTGCATTTCAGTCCAAATATTGTTTTAGTATTTAGGCCAATTTTTTAAAATTAATTTATTTTTTAATTCTACTTCCTGTATTTCCAATTATTTATAATTCAACATCTGTTGGGGGGAGCCTATTCAATTGTAGTTCCAATTCTTCAAATGAATTGACTTGAAATTCCAAATTCGGAATTTCTGTATAGCAACACTCTGTGGCGGTTGGATCTTCAATGGCGCCCTGTGCACACATAACCCGACCTGATTATAAAATGAGCACAAATAAATATTATCTTTTTTTCTCTTATCCTTGTGTCGCGCCCCCCTAGAGAATGCTGCTCATACCATGAAGCCCATATCAAAAACTGCTATTGGCAACATTGTTAGTCTATTTAATTGCTGTGCAAAAATGTGTGTCCAAAATAACAAAACCATTTCCATATGCATGCTACATTATACAAGTTCAATATCTGCATGACAATTTACAAACAAAAAGGTGATCAGTCTTTATGTTGTTGTTGTTGTTGTTGTTGTTTTTTTGCAGTCCAACCAGAAAGTGACGATTCATGTCAACAACAAACACAACAGCAACTGCTGCAGCAGTCGAGGCTTGAACGTGTTTGCCATTGAGGTGCCAGCTAGAACTAAAATGGTAGGCCTTTTATTTTGTATGGAAATAATTCTGACATGGCTGGTGTATTTAAATAGACCTGGGTCGATATTCAATAAGTCAGTTAAGAGAATGATAAATGAAAATGAACTTGATAACAGCCTCGAAAATCGCCAAATGCATGCCTTGTTACGGGCTGCAAGAGCGGTCACTTTTTGCATCGGTTTCAGCAGCTGCAGGCGTTTGTACTACATGCACATAAATTATAATAATTATAACCCCTGGAACTCCCGACAGTTAGTATTACAGTATAAAATTACATTAAATTAAAATGATCCCAAAACCGTGATGATAACTATTTGTTGATAAAATTATGGACCGACTTGCCAGCTAGATTAAACGCTAATAGGAAAACAGTAGACATTGTATTCTGCTATTAAGAAACACCATACACTTATGTAAACTTGTATAAACACAGGACTGTCTAAACTATTAAGATACAATAGTCACATTGAACATAAAGGCTGTGCTGTCGTTGCACAAAGTAATCGCTATACATGTAAATTCCACAGGAAAACAAACTGATCACCCAATCTGTATTTTTTTTTGATAATTCTAAAATGTTAACACATTAAAATAGAAGAAAATGAACCTATTCAAACACACAAATACAAATAATATATGGCTCTTATGAAGCCAGAACAATATGTATTGTTTCCGATGCCAAGAAAGTATATTGTGTGTCTATTTATTTTAGTTATTAAAGAAAATATATACAACTTGGTGACAAGATTTTAGTGTGTATATTAGTACTTTTTGAGTATATTCAACAATACCATGATAATAATGATAAACATGATCATTTTGGTCACAATAACTTTATTCAGCCATTTTATTTATTGCTTTGGTTGTGTATATCTGAGTGTCCCCTACCCCTCCTTAACAGAGACAGAACCTATTGTATTGCTTTTGGTTGTGATTTTTATTCAAGTGCAAAATTTTGCTGACAGACTATATTCTATTTTTATTTTTTGATTGTTTTATTTAATTTGGATATTTAAGTTTAAGTTTCAATTACAACACGGGTGTCCAACTAATTTTAGCTCAGTGGCCACATGGAGGAAAATGTATTCCCAAGTGGTAAAAACATGACATGACAACTTAAAAATAAAGACAACTTCAGCTTGTTTTCGTTGTTTAAAAATAGATCAAGCACATAGTATTCTATCTTCATTTGTCGTTACTTGTACTTTCGGAATAAATAATGTGATAATATTAGTTAGTCAAAAAGGTGGAATTTAGTATGGCAGGGTTGAAAAATGCTCCCATCTGTGTTAATTTTTAATCTATCAGAAGATGAAAAAAATAATATCAAAATCAAATGACAGGATTTTAATAATATAATTTACTCACTCTCAATTGATGTACTAATAACATCATGTGGTTTGTTCTGTACATATGTAGCATCATCTACAACAAAACTTGTGAATTCGGACTAATTTCATTAATCTCAATACTCATGCGCACTCATAAAAGTGTGTCCTCCAGTCATAAATACAACATACAGATTTTTAAAAGCATTTATTTGGGTAGAATTGTCACAGGTTACACTATCAACAACATCTTTGACAAACGTAACAATCCACATATTGTTTACTATCACTAATAAGCAGCAAGTATGCAGTGTCCCAACACGGAAGTGTTGCCATTATCCTAACAAGGTACATTGCTCCACCCCTTCTGAAGTCATGCGTGTGCTTGCGCAGGGGATACAAAGAACTGCAATTGCGACATCCAGTGGACACATCTCGAACAACAGTTTCTTTCATTCAATAATTTCAGCTCATTTTCATACTTAGCAAACTCATCTCGCGGGCCGGGCCATACGTTTTGATAACATCTCCTTACTTTCTGCTGTAATGTCGTTCAATCTTCATGGGCTGTACATTTTACACCCCTGAATTAAAATGCAAGTTTATTGCATTTTATTGCAAGTTTATTACATCAGCGGTTAATTTGGTCTCAAAATAATGTTGACAATAACATCGTTTATTGGCAATAACTTGTTGGTCAGTTTATCGTCAAGCAAAAGTTGTTATCGGCCCAGGTCTATGTATAAATAGAATTTAGAATTTTGGATGACTGTGATGAATATGTTTGCTGTCTTTAGGTGTGCCAACATGTCCTGCCTATCAGTGAGAAACTGGATTGGACCTACAACTGTGTAGAGACTTTACTGCCTTATAAATAGTTATGCACAGCATTTCTATACTTAAAATGAAAAAGGTTCCATTAAATGAGGGGCTTACTTTGAGGCTTTGAGTACACATCTCATATCGTTCACTATCTACTGGTCACCACTACTGCGGGGTTGGCTTTGGGGATATTGCACTGGCAATAAAGTATGTGTGTCTGCATTGCACTCTAGTCTAAACTTTACTTGCCCTTTCCAGAAGTGGAGTCTTGATCTTCTATTTATATCTCACAGACCATTCTTTGCCCTTTGACTTTCTCTACTGAAACAGTAGAGCAAGCTAACTAAATGTCATATGGCATTCGATATACAAACCCCGTTTCCATATGAGTTGGGAAATTGTGTTAGATGTAAATATAAACGGAATACAATGATTTGCAAATCCTTTTCAACCCATATTCAATTGAATGCACTACAAAGACAAGATATTTGATGTTACAACTCATAAACTTTATTTTATTTTTGCAAATAATAATTAACTTAGAATTTCATGGCTGCAACATGTGCCAAAGTAGTTGGGAAAGGGCATGTTCACCACTGTGTTACATCACCTTTCCTTTTAACAACACTCAGTAAACGTTTGGGAACTGAGGAGACACATTTTTTAAGCTTCTCAGGTGGAATTCTTTCCCATTCTTGCTTGATGTACAGCTTAAGTTGTTCAACAGTCCGGGGTCTCCGTTGTGGTATTTTAGGCTTCATAATGCGCCACACATTTTCAATGGGAGACAGGTCTGGACTACAGGCAGGCCAATCTACTACCCGCACTCTTTTACTATGAAGCCACGTTGATGTAACACGTGGCTTGGCATTTTCTTGCTGAAATAAGCAGGGGCGTCCATGGTAACGTTGCTTGGATGGCAACATATGTTGCTCCAAAACCTGTATGTATCTTTCAGCATTAATGGCGCCTTCACAGATGTGTAAGTTACCCATGTCTTGGCCACTAATACACCCCCATACCATCACAGATGCTGGCTTTTCAACTTTGCGCCTATAACAATCCAGATGTTTTTTTTCCTCTTTGGTCCGGAGGACACGACGTCCACAGTTTCCAAAAACAATTTGAAATGTGGACTCGTCAGACCACAGAACACTTTTCCACTTTGTATCAGTCCATCTTAGATGAGCTCAGGCCTAGCGAAGCCGACGGCGTTTCTGGGTGTTGTTGATAACATCTGTGGTTGATTACAGATGTAGCGACCAACTGTAGTTACTGACAGTGGGTTTCTGAAGTGTTCCTGAGCCCATGTGGTGATATCCTTTACACACTGATGTCGCTTGTTGATGCAGTATAGCCTGAGGGATCGAAGGTCACGGGGCTTAGCTGCTTACGTGCAGTGATTTCTCCAGATTCTCTGAACCTTTTGATGATATTATGGACCGTAGATGGTGAAATCCCTAAATTCCTTGCAATAGCTTGTTGAGAAAAGTTTTTCTTAAACTGTTCAACAATTTGCTCACACATTTGTTGACAAAGTGGTGACTCTCGCCCCATCCTTGTTTGTGAATGGCTGAGCATTTCATGGAATCTACTTTTATACCCAATCATGGCACCCACCTGTTCCCAATTTGCCTGTTCACCTGTGGGATGTTCCAAATAAGTGTTTGGTGAGCATTTCTCAACTTTATCAGTATTTATTGCCACCTTTCCCAACTTCTTTGGCACGTGTTGCTGGCATCAAATTCTAAAGTTAATGATTATTTGCAAAAAAAAAATGTTTATCAGTTTGAACATCAAATATGTTGTCTTTGTAGCATATTCAACTGAATATGGGTTGAAAATGATTTGCAAATCATTGTATTCCGTTTATATTTACATCTAACACAATTTCCCAACTCATATGAAAACGGGGTTTGTATAATTTATGCCACTGTATGCTTTTCTTTCCCCAATGCAGGTTTAGTAACACACTGACTTTTAACTACTTAAATATGTACAGTAAGTAGTTTGTGGGGTTTTTGTTGTATCCGTTTTTAAAACTTTTCAAATTAAAAAGTAAAATTGTGAAAATATACAAGTCAAATATCAATAAGAAGTTAATTTCACAATCCCTGGCATTGTTTATGTTTAATAATATTTAGAATGAGAGATCAAAAGCTGTAATTTATACCTCACATGTAAGTCGGCAAGGTATATATATGATGTTCAACTTTGCTCTTTTGTGTTGAGTACACACATTGTGATGCAACAAGCAAACAGTAATGGCCTAAGGACTATTTCACAATATGTGCCTCACTCACAGGTGCACAACAATGTCTCTTTTTGGAGGGGTGCCTTAAACATATTAGACATATTTATTTATTGATGCATTAATAAACTCACTTGTGCGTTTTTTTATGTATGATTATGTATGCATATAAACTTAACTCACGTACATAACATAACATAACAACAGAGTAACTGTTTCCGAGATCAAATGATAAATACATTGAAGACAATAACCCTGTTTAGTGTAGTGCATCAGTGTATCACAGACACCTTGCAAATCAGCACTCTTAAAGAATATCAACTGCATAAATGATTAATTCACTTGACACTGTCTCCCACATTACAACTCCATTCCATTAATTTGAATTTAAGAACATGAAGTAGAATTGCAATTCGAGATTCAAACTGAAGAAAATAGAATATTTAAATTTAGAGAGGTTGTATTATAATTTTAAAACAACCCCCAGTAACGCCGCCGGCTTCGCTGAGCCCGAGCTCATCTAAGATGGACGTGTTCTGTGGTCTGACGAGTCCACATTTCAAATTGTTTTTGGAAATTGTGGACGTCCTGTCCTCCAGAACACACAGGAAAAGAACTGTACGGATTGTTATAGGCGCAAAGTTCAAAAGCCAGCATCTGTGATGGTATGGGGGTGTACTAGTGCCCAAGGCATGGGTAACTTACACTGTGAATGCACCATTAATGCTGTAAGGTACATACCGGTTTTGGAGTAACATATGTTGCCATCCAAGCAACGTCTTTTTCATGGACGCCCCTGCTTATTTCAGCAAGACAATGCCAAGCCACATTCTGCACGTGTTACAACAGCGCGGCTTCGTAGTAAAAGAGTGTGGGTACTAGACTGGCCTGCCTGTAGTGCAGACTTGTCTCCCATTGAAAATGTTTGGCACATTATGAAGCATCAAATACGACAACGAAGACCCCGGACTGTTGATCAACTTAAGCTGTACATCAAGCAAGAATGGGAAATAATTACACCTGAAAAGCTGCAGAAATTGGTCTCCTCAGTTCCCAAATGTTTACTGAGTGTTGTTAAAAGGAAAGCCATGTAACACAGTGGTAAAAATGCCCCCTGTGCCAACTTTTTTGTGTTGCTGCCATTCAATTCTAAGTTAATGATTATTCGCAAAAAAAGAATTAAGTTTCTCAGTTCGAACATTAAGTATCTTGTCTTTGCAGTCTATTCAATTGAATAAGAGTTGAAAAGCCTTTTCAAATCATTGTACCGGTATTCTGTTTTTATTTACAATTTACACAACATGCCAACTTTACTGAATTTGGGTTTTGTAGATCAGTGGTCCCCAACCACCGGTCCGTGGACCGATTGGTACCGGGCCGCACAAGAAATAAATTTAAAAATATATATACAGTATATATATATATATATATATTTTATTTTATTTATTTTTTTTTTTTTAAATGTATTAAATCAACATAAAAAACACAATATATACATTATATATCAATAGAGATCAATACAGTCTGCAGGGATACAGTCTGTAAGCATACATGATTGTATTTCTTTATGACAAAAAAAAAAATACCATAACCAAAACGGTTCAAGATGTTCATCATAATTATTGTTCTGTGTACTTTGTGAACACTTGTAGCTTGAACAGTCTCTTAAACTGAATCATAATGGTGCTTTGTTTGATTTCTTTGCTTAATCCATTCCATAATTGAATTCCACATACTGATATACTGAAGGTTTTAAGAGTTGAACGTGCGCGCAAATGTTTTAAATTACATTTTTCTCTAAGATTATATTCCTCTTTTGTAGAGAAGAATTGTTGTACATTCCTGGGTAGCAGGTTATAGTTTGCTTTGTGTATAACTTTAGCTGTTTGCAAATGCACTATGTCGTGGAATTTCAGTATTTTGTATTTAATAAATAAAGGGTTTGAATCAAATCCTGTGTTTTTAACATTTTATGTCGTGAAATTATTAATCGCATAATCGTGAAACCATGGTTATTATTACATATGACGCAGAATCAACAGAAATATAATTAAACTGGAAACATCATTTAGACCAGTGGTTCTTAACCTGGGTTCGATCGAACCCTAGGGGTTCGGTGAGTCGGCCTCAGGGGTTCGGCGGAGGTCAAAACACACCCGACTCATTGTGTAAATAAAAACGTCTCCCTATCGGCGTATTACGGATACGGCAACAGCAGAAGTCACACTGATTTGCAGGTGTGTAATTTGTTGTGAGTTTATGCACTGTGTTGGTTTTGTTGTTTGAACAAGGTGATGTTCATGCACGGTTCATTTTTGTGCACCAGTAAAAAAAACATGGTAACACTTTAATATGGGGAACATATTCACCATTAATTAGTTGCTTATTAACATGCAAATTAGTAACATATTGGCTCTTAAGTAGTCATTATTAAGCACTTATTAATGCCTTATTCTGCATGGCCTTATTATAACCCTAACCCTGGCCCTAACCCTAACCAAATAACTCTAAATTAAGTCTTTGTTACTTAGAATATGTTCCCCTAGTGTCCAAAAAAACTCTAAATTAAGTCTTTTGTTACTTAGAATCATACTTGCCAACCCTCCCGGATTTTCCGGGAGACTCACGAAATTCAGCGCCTCTCCCGAAAACCTCCCGGGACAAATTTCTCCCGAAAATCTCCTGAAATTCAGACGGACTTGAGTGACGTGTCGACAGCCTGAGTTCCCGTCCGCTTTCCCACAATATAAACAGCATGCCTGCCCAATGACGTTATAACTGTAGAATGATCGAGGGTGAGTTCTTGGTTTCTTGTGTGGGTTTATTGTTAGTCAGTTTCATTAACGTCCTCCCAGCGCGGTAACAACACACAACAACAGCAGTCACGTTTTCGTCTACCGTAAAGCAGTTCGTCTGCCGTAAACAGCAATGTTGTGACACTCTTAAACAGGACAATACTGCCATCTAGTGCATTTGATGAAAGCACTTTTGTGCGTGGCGCACAGCAATGCATCATCAGAGAGGGTGTTCAGCATGGTTAGAAAAAGGATGGACAATTCAACCCTTAACTCAACAATGAGTAGATGAGTGTTATGTGTGTGTATATGCGTAAATAAATAAACACTGAAATTCAAGTATTTCTTTTATTTATATATATATATACAGGTAAAAGCCAGTAAATTAGAATATTTTGAAAAACTTGATTTATTTCAGTAATTGCATTCAAAAGGTGTAACTTGTACATTATATGTATTCATTGCACACAGACTGATGCATTCAAATGTTTATTTCATTTAATTTTGATGATTTGAAGTGGCAACAAATGAAAATTTAGAATATTGTGTAAGGGTTAAATTTTGAAGACACCTGGTGCCACAAACTAATCAGCTGATTAACTCAAAACACCTGCAAAGGGCTTTAAATGGTCTCTCAGTCCAGTTCTGAAGCCTACACAAACATGGGGAAGACTTCAGATTTGACAGCTGTCCAAAAGGCAACCATCGACACATTGCACAAGGAGGGAAAGACACAAAAGGTTATTGCTGAAGAGGCTGGCTGTTCTCAGAGCTCTGTGTCCAAACACATTAATGGAGAGGCAAAGGGAAGGAAAAACTGTGGTCAGAAAAAGTGTACAAGCGATAGGGATCACCGCACCCTGGTCAAGATTGTGAAAAAAAAAACATTCAAAAATGTGGGGGAGATTCAGGAGTGGACAGCTGCTGGAGTCAGTGCTTCAAGATCCACCACCAAGAGACGCTTGAAAGACATGGGTTTCAACTGCCGCATACCTCGTGTCAAGCCACTGTTGACCAAGAAACAGCGCGAAAAGCGTCTCACCTGGGCTAAGGAAAAAAAGAGCTGGACTGCTGCTGAGTGGTCCAAAGTCATGTTTTCTGACGAAAGCAAATTTTGCATTTCCTTTGGAAATCGAGGTCCCAGAGTCTGGAGGAAGACAGGAGAGGCACAGGATCCACGTTGCCTGAAGTCTAGTGTAAAGTTTCCACCATCAGTGATGGTTTGGGGTGCCATGTCATCTGCTGGTGTCGGTCCACTCTGTTTCCTGAGATCCAGGGTCAACACAGCCGTCTACCAGCAAGTTTTAGAGCACGTCATGCTTCCTGCTGCTGACCTGCTCTATGGAGATGGAGATTTCAAGTTCCAACAGGACTTGGCGCCTGCACACAGCGCAAAATCTACCCGTGCCTGGTTTACGGACCATGGTATTTCTGTTCTAAATTGGCCCGCCAACTCCCCTGACCTTAGCCCCATAGAAAATCTGTGGGGTATTGTGAAAAGGAAGATGCAGAATGCCAGACCCAAAAACGCAGAAGAGTTGAAGGCCACTATCAGAGCAACCTGGGCTCTCATAACACCTGAGCAGTGCCAGAAACTCTTCGACTCCATGCCACGCCGCATTAACGCAGTAATTGAGGCAAAAGGAGCTCCAACCAAGTATTGAGTATTGTACATGCTCATATTTTTCATTTTCATACTTTTCAGTTGGCCAACATTTCTAAAAATCCCTTTTTTGTATTAGCCTTAAGTAATATTCTAATTTTGTGACACACGGAATTTTGGATTTTCATTTGTTGCCACTTCAAATCATCAAAATTAAATGAAATAAACATTTGAATGCATCAGTCTGTGTGCAATGAATAAATATAATGTACAAGTTACACCTTTTGAATGCAATTACTGAAATAAATCAAGTTTTTCAAAATATTCTAATTTACTGGCTTTTACCTGTGTGTGTGTGTATGTGTATATATATATATATATATATATATATATATATATATATATATATATATATATATATAATACAATAAATATATAGAATTCACTGAAAGTCAAGTATTTCTTATATATATATATATATATATATATATATATATATAATGAAATACTTGACTTGGTGAATTCTAGCTGTAAATATACTCCTCCCCTCTTAACCACGCCCCGCCCCCACCCCCCACCTCCCGAAATCGGAGGTCTCAAGGTTGTCAAGTATGCTCTTAACTAGTCATTATTAAGCACTTATTAATGCCTTATTCTGCATGGCCTTATTATAACCCTAACCCTGGCCCTAACCCTAACCAAATAACTCTAAATTAAGTCTTTGTTACTTAGAATATGTTCCCCATACTAAAGTGTTACCAAAAACATATAACTTTGTCTTGAATTTGAAAAAAAAAAAAATTAAAATTGCACTAAAGAAGGGTTCGGGTGAATGCGCATATGAAACTGGTGGGGTTCGGTACCTCCAACAAGGTTAAGAACCACTGATTTAGACAACGATATCGAGTGTCGTCTTGTATCAGGGTGAGTACGGTATTTTTGACATGTAATCTGTTTATAAAAACAAATCATTATTATTAAAAGCCTGTCTGAACATGACAAATATGGGAGTATTAATTGCGCGGTGCAGAGCAGGCTTTAACTTGCCCTTTAAACCGAGGAGGTGGGTCTGCGAGGGGGGCGTCATCCAATCTAGTCCTCGGCTCTGGCAGCCCTGCTCACTGCACTGCAGACCCGTCCACGCCGCGGATAAACACAGGACATTACTGTCGTGCTATTTTGGGGGGTGACTTGTCAAAAATGGTGAAAGTAACGACGGTGAAGACTAAGGCCTACACGGACCAGAAGCCCGGCACAAGCGGCCTGAGGAAGAGGGTTACCGTGTTCCAGCAGAACCAGCACTACACGGAGAACTTCATCCAGAGCATAATCTCCGTCATCCCGCCTGCCGAGCGCCAGGCAGCCTCTCTGGTGGTGGGAGGTGACGGCAGGTTCTTCATGAGCGACGCCATTCAGCTCATTGTTCAAATCGCCGCCGCCAATGGGGTCAGTATGGAAAACAACCGCACTTTTGGATAAGCTAATGTTAGCTTCCGGCTATCAATCTTAGCTAGCGCTCATTTAGCGGGTCTTTTGAATAAAGTATTTCACGTGTCATTGCGCAGTACCCGGATGTTGCAGGTATCCCATGTCAATTCAGTATAAATACTCGTAAGTCACCTACACTCATTCGCTAAAAACCTTTAATAACCTCTTGAATTAATAATTTAAGGGGCCTATGTGAATGGGTCTCGAAATGGAAGTTCGTTCAAAGGTGGCCATTGCAGCCTTAATGTCCTCTGGTGACCTCGCGTTACACCGCTGGACCTTTGACCTTTACACATTTATCATCATCATCATTTCTGTTTACCGTATTTTTCGGAGTATAAGTCGCTCCGGCCGAAAATGAATAATAAAGAAGGAAAAAAACATGTATAAGTCGCACTGGAGTATAAATCGCATTTTTGGGGGGACATTTATTTGATAAAACCCAACACCAAGAATAGACATTTGAAATGCAATTTATAATAAATAAAGAATAGTGAACAACAGGCTGAATAAGTGTACGTTATATGAAGCATAAATAACCGACTGAGAACGTGCCTGGTATGTTAACGTAACATATTATGGTAAGAGTCATTCAAATAACTATAACACATAGAACATGCTTTTCGTTTACCAAACAATCTGTCACTCTTAATCGCTAAATCCGATGAAATCTTATACGTCTAGTCTCTTACGTGAATGAGCTAAATAATATTATTTGATATTTTACGGTAATGTGTTAATAATTTCACACATAAGTCGCTCCTGAGTATAAGTCGCACCCCCGGCCAAACTATGAAAAAAACTGCAACTTATAGTCCGAAAAAAAACGGTACATGAATACACAAAAGTTGAGAAAATTGGTACCGTTGAGGACTGGTATCGATTCCCAAGGACCGGAAATAGGGACTGTATCGGTTCAAATGTGAAAAGTACCCATGCCTAATCTTTTTTACATTTTAGTCATGCAGGATCGATGTCTTTGGCAAATGAGTGCGAATGATGTCACTGGTTTACAGATTTTGCCAATGGGGGAGAGAGAATGTGTAGGAATAAAAAGGGGGTACCTCGGAAGATGGGAGGTGCAATGAGTGATTTGTTGTTGTTGATACTGGTGAGTGTTTGATTAAATCACACAGTGCTGTACTAAAACTGTTTTTTGGCTAACCAAGACTATACATTTTTGGACATATGGTACAAGATCAACATTTTGCAAGTACTCCTTACTCAGTTCATCTTTTATAAAGATTCAGTTCATATGCCAGAATTTCCTCATTAAATGCTCGAATTATTTGATACACTTTAGAAAAAATATTCCTATATTGCTGGTCATCTGACATGTGACTTCTTCCCGGAAGTGACACCCAGTGGTGGTCAACCAAGCCAAGATGGCTGTTGTACAGAAAGCAGCGCGCAAACTGAGTACAAAAGAGGCTTATATATTTCTGAAAAAAACATATATAAGTCGCACTGGAGTATAAGTCGCATTTTTGGGGGGAAATTTATTTGATAAAACCCAACACCAAGAATAGACATTTGAAAGGCAATTTCAAATAAATAAAGAATAGTGAACAACAGGCTGAATAAGTGTATGTTATATGACGCATAAATAACCAACTGAGAACGTGCCTGGTATGTTAACGTAACATATTATGGTAAGAGTCATTCCAATAACTATAACATATAGAACATGCTATACGTATCTGTCACTCCTAATCGCTAAATCCCATGAAATCTTATACGTCTAGTCTTTTGCGTGAATGAGCTAAATAATATTATTTGATATTTTATGGTAATGTGTTAATAATTTCACACTCCTGAGTATAAGTCGCACCCCCGGCCAAACTATGAAAAAAACTGTGACTTATAGTCCGAAAAATACGGTATTCCTTTCATGAAAATGCTTGTATACAAGCCATGTACAGTTCACACTTTCATTGTTTTTTTTGTTTCTTATACATTTCCATGATCAGAAAGGAGCAGATGGAAGAATAATATTCTTATATTTATCATACTTGCCAACCCTCTCGATTTTCCCGGGAGACTCCCGAATTTCAGTGCCCCTCCTGAAAATCTCCCAGGGCAACCATTCTCCCGATTTTCTCCCGATTTCCACCCGGACAACAATATTAAAGGCACTGCCGAGAGCGTCCTCTCTAACCTGAAACCTTCACCCCTTAACAGCCGCATGCTGTCCAGGCGTCCGCTTTTCCTCCATATAAACAGCGTGCCGGCCCAGTAACATAATGTAGCGTTGGACGGGTTTAACAATGGTCTTTACTCGAAGATGTCAAGTAATGCTGACACGTTGTATGATCTTTTAACTGGTTTAATGATAACGTTTCAAGCACACACACACACACTCACACACAAGTGAATGCAAATCATACTTGGTCAACAACCATACAGGTCACACTGAGGGTGGCCGTATAAACAACTTTACCACTGTTACAAATATGCGCCACACTGTGAACCCACACCAAACAAAAATGACAAACACATTTCGGGAGAACATCCGCACCGTAACACAGCATAAACACAACAGAACAAATACCCAGAACCCTTTGCAGCACTAACTCTTCCGGGACGCTACAATAACATCTACGGCTTTTGGAGCTCGGTGCACAACTGCACACACAACAAGAAGGAGACGAAGCAGAAGAACGAAGAAGAGACATGGCGACGACGAGTAAGAAGAAGAAATACGCTTGCAAGTTCCAAAATGATTGGAAAAAAGAATTTCATTTCATCCAGGACAACTCGAAGGGGAAGGGGTATGCTGCCTGCACCTCAACCCCACCCCCCTAACCACGCCCCCATCTCCCGTATTCGGAGGTCTCAAGGTTGGCAAGTATGATATTTATCTGCCCCCTTTTTTAAGACAAATTATTTTAGATGACATTATCACTCTTCCCGCCACCAACACCCGAACTCCAGCATCAGAATCAGAAATACTTTAATAATCCCAGAGGGAAAATTAAGATACTTTTTAATTTTTGTTTAAGCATTTTCACAATGACACGTCCAATCAAAATCAAAAATCAGTTTGATATAATGACAGTTGTCTCTTTTTGTAACTTTTTAAATTCAAAAATATTCTTGCAACTTTTCTCTTTCTTTAGAGAATTCCATGCTTTCACACCAGCAACAGACAAGCACATTTGTTTCAAATTTGTTCGCGCTCTTGGATGTTTAAAGTCATACAGCCTTCTGTGATTCTCATCTTCAGACGCGAACACGAATAACTTTTGTAAGTTCTTTGGAAGAACTTTATTTCTAGCTTTGAACATCTTTGATAGAGTATGCAATTCTACAATGTATTTTAGTTTTAATAATCCTGACAAGTGGATTTGTGTGGTCTCTATATCCTACTTTAAAAATAATACAAATTGCTCTTTTCTGTAAAAGAAATAAAGGCACTATGTTGCTGTGATATGTATTTCCCCATATTTCTGCACAATAATTGAAATAAGGTAGAATGATTGAGCATTATAACATTCTCATTGTATCATACGGGTAACTGTATTTAACCTTGTTCAAAATAAATAAGCTTTTAGATACCTTATTTTCCACATGCAATATATGAGCTTTCCATGTCAACTTTTCATCAAGTATGACCCCAAGAAATCTGATGTTAGACTTCTCAATTTCTACCTTGTTTATGGATAAACTAACTTCTACCTTTCTTTTATTACTGAATACCATAAATTTAGTCTTTTCCAAATTTAAATATAATTTATTTACATGCCAGACTATCAATATGTTTTGGTATGTGTTCCTCAACAAGGCCAGTGTGCTTGTTTTTTTTAATGTTTTACATGCGAGTAAAAACAAGTTGAGGGTGGTTACAAAAAGCTTTTTTGGAGACATACCTGAGCCAAGGTGCGGGGACATTTGTTGGCCAGCAGGGGGTCTAGTGCAGGACGTGCCTTGAGTCACGTACCTCTTGTGTGCTGCAACTTGAGAGATGCCACCAAATAAAATAGAACCCTACAATTTGGGTTGCTTGGATCCTCCAATAAACAATCTCTGTGGTAAATAGTCGTTAATATATACTGTATTTATCAATTTAGCTATGTAATTTATATGTCTATAGTTGCAGTTGTTCTCAATGTAACTTAACAAAAAAAGTGAATAATAACCTTTTTTGCACCACGGACGGGTTTAATGTAGGCATTATTTTCAAGGACCGGCTTTCCACTGATAAGTGCATGAAAAATACAACTCCCTATAACGCTGAATTAGTGGGAGCCCTGGGCTTGTTTCTTTTCAATGAGATGCAGATGGAAATCAGCCTTTGGCTACAACCTGTCAAATGTATATTTGATATGTTCATTGATGTGCATTGTATCATGTCACAAAGTTATAACGAATGGCAACTTCCTATCACGATTTTTATTGTACATCTATAAACAGGCTTATTGGTGTGTTTAGTGGGACAGGCAAAAGTTAAGTCGGAGAAAATGCATAAAACAGATTAACATTCACACACTAGGGCCAATTTAGTGTGCAGCAGCATGTTTAAGGTGCTTAAAAGTAAAAAAAAAAAAAAAAAAAAAGGTAAAATGCATCCATCCATCCATCCATCCATTTTCTACCGCTTATTCCCTTCGGGGTAGCGGGGGGCGCTGGAGCCTATCTCAGCTACAATCAGGCGGAAGGCGGAGTACACCCTGGACAAGTCGCCACCTCATCGCAGGGCCAACACAGATAGACAGACAACATTCACACTCACATTCACACACTAGGGCCAATTTAGTGTGCAGCAGCATGTTTAAAATGCTTAAAAGTTAAAAAAAAAAAAAAAAAGGTAAAATGCAAACATACAGTATTAGACAACTTCTTTAAAAGCGTCAAAACAATCCAGGTGCAGATGAACCAATCCTGCATGGAGGAATAGTTGTATAAGCCTGCTTATTGTTGGAGTACACATGAGTAGAACATTGTATACACAGTATTGTATTAATTTGGATAATTTGTACTTTAAGCAAGCTTTTGTAAAGTCCCCAGCAAAAATACAGTATGTACTGCCTTAGGGTGTGCTGACTGCTGTTTGTCATAGAGGAAGGTGAGAGCAGCATTAGCAGTAAATAGTATGTGATCATAAGTGGCAAAGTTGCACAAATGAATATTGCAAGCCCACTGTTGACACTGGTGATTTAGAAATAAGTGAGTAGGGAAATTGCATAGATTTACACACGCTAAAAGCGTCCACCACTGGACACACACTTCTTTAGGTACATCATCAGACGTGTTACTCTGGTTCAGTGCTTCTCAAATATTTTTTGTTAGCCCCCCCCCCCCCCCCCCCCCCCCCCAGGAAGAAGAAAATATTTTGCACGCCCCTCCCCCCCCACTCTCCACCATGACTAAAAATAGTATATTTTGTCGATAAATTTGTTATGACAATACCTCTGCATAACATTATAAGTTTATCAAAAATAAAGGAAACAACACACCAGTCTTTCCTCGTCGGCCACCGTGGTTACAGTGAAGCCAAGTGCGACATACTCTCATCATATTCTGGTACAGCAAAAAAAGCAGGGGGGCCCGTCCCACTGTTTGAGGAAGACTACTCTGGTTGAAGTTTGCAGTGGTGGAGACCTATTTGTGTTTTTAATATTTTGGTTACCTCATCAAATTCTCAGTATGATGTTGTAAAGTTAAAAACGACTCTATGACAAACTGTATAAAAATATTGAATTAAAATAACACCCCCATGATGGCCTAAAAACATTTTTTTGTGACATTTTTTAGTACAATGCTTGTATTGCATGTCATCAGATTGTGCAGATCAACCACGTTGATTGGTTGATTTTCTTGAAAAGTGTGTGATTGCCGTTGCCAATTTAAGCCTTTTAATGCCGATCAGAAACATTGCTCATCTTTGGCTGACTCTATTTTTAGTCCCCGGGCTGACAAGCAACTAGCAGTTAATTATGTTTCGCCATACACAGTGTGGAGACACACCCCTAAGATAATAATAATCACCTCTATTGCGGCAAATAAACTCTTAGTATATTTCAGTGTCATTATCACGTGAGGCTAAACATGTTAAAACCTAATCCAGGAGCAGGAATGCTAATACCTAAGCTAAACAACACCAAGAGATAAGTGCTTAGTAAAGTCTTAAGAAGTGTAGATGAAACTAGGGATGTCCCGATCCAGGTTTTTGCACTTCCGATCTGATACCGATATTGATTTTGCATTTCCGATCCGATACCGATACTGACCGATACTGGCCTATCCGAGCATGTATTAAAGTTTAAAGTTATTTAGCCTACTTAGTTGTCAGAATCATGTTGAAAAGGGTTTTAGTACTCTTGATAACAACTAGCCAGCTGAATTAGGGGCGTTTGAATAATCCACAATGGTTGGTAACAAGAAACTGACCTGTTTATTCAAGGATAAACACAAAATAGACAAAATTATACATGACAAACAGAAATGGCATCATTGAACTAGGGCTGGGCGATATGGCCTTTTTTTAATATTGCGATATTTTAAGGCCATATTGCGATACACATTATATATCTCGATATTTTGCCTTAGCCTTGAATGAACACTTGATGCATATAATCACAGCAGTATGATGATTCTATGTGTTTTGATTGATTGATTGAGACTTTTATTAGTAGGTTGCACAGTGAAGTACATATTCCGTACAATTGACCACTAAATGGTAACACCCGAATAAGTTTTTCAACTTGTTTAAGTCGGGGTCCACTTAAATTGATTCATGATACAGATATATACTATCAGATATATATACTATCATCATAATACAGTCATCACACAAGATAATCACATTGAATTATTTACATTATTTATAATCCAGGGTGTGGAGGGGGGCGCCGGATGTAAGTGTCAAAAAGACAGCCAAAAGAGTTTGATATGAGAATAAATCTAAAGTTAAAATATAGGGTAGAAATGCACCCATTTGCAGGAAATGTAGTCTTGATCTTCAAAATTTTCTTTCAAGGCTTGCATGTCTACATTAAAACATTCTTCTTCATACTGCATTAATATATGCTACTTTTAAACTTTCATGCAGAGAAGGAAATCACAACTAAAAAAATCACTAATTTTTTCATACGGTGTTGATGTGGAAATTTTTGCCTCTGCATTTTGATGGTGTGGGCGTGTGGCACCGAATGGAGATAAGCGTCTCGACAGACGTCACAATATTTGAACAATGATGACGAAAACTGTTTTCTCTGTCATGTCCGTGTGTCGAAAATTGTTATGCGCTTATTTTTTTATTTGATTTTGTGCGTGGCATAGATTTGCTATGCGCAGAGGACGCTTAAACAGTGCGCAATTGCACAGGCGAGCACCTTAGAGGGAGCGTTGCTCGCACGGCTGCGCTAGCATCACAGCTAACGTTAGCCATGCTGCTACCTCTCTGCTGGGAGAGGGCGTATACGTATGTGACGTATGACGTGACAGTGTGTGACGTATGTCGTGACAGTATGTGACGTGTGTAAGAAGGTGCGCTTGCTGTCTGTGAGAGGGAGACACAGGAAAGAGTGAGAAGAGCATGTCGTGTAATGCCAGCAGCTAAAAGCAACTGCGTGAGAATTCACAGACCTGTGGAGTGTTGAAGGTGTGCTGGAAAATGCGGAACGGAAATTAGGGAGCAGCAGAAAAGTGGAATGTATTATTTAAATCGGTGCGTTGGAAAACACGGACCGGAGTTGTTGTTTTTTAACTGGATCTGGATCGGCATTTTCCCATGCCTTGCCGATACGCAATTTTTGGCAAATATCGGCAGCCGATCCGATCCAAATATCGGATCGGGACATCCGTAGATGAAACCACGTTATCGCAGAAAGAAAGTTGATATAAACAATAAAATAAAAAGTAGAGTAATGAGTGTCTAGTAACTATATTGTGTATTATTGACTGTGTTTTGCATATACAACTTTATGTAATAAAAGAAAATGAAGTAGTTTAAATATTGTTTTTATATTGGAAAACTGTCAAAACCACTCACCATAAATACACTGAAATATTTATAGTTAATACATGTGATTGGAGGGATGGGCGTTATGGTGTAAAATCTATATCACGATAAAAATTGCAGCCTCCCATTACAACAGTATATTATTTGGTATATAAATATTAATAGAAAGATTTAAAAGCGGATTACAAAAAATTTGGCTGAATTTATTACGTAATTTCCGGTTGCATCATTTTTTAAAAACTTTTATTAATCTACTTGCTCATTTACTGTTAATAGTTGGTTACATTCTGTTGCACCATGGTTCTATCTACACTTCTGTTAAAATATACTACCATATTTTTCGGACTATAAGTCGCTCCGGAGTATACGTCGCACCGGCCGGAAATGCACAATAAAGAAGGATAAAAACATATATACGTCACATTTTTGGGGGAAATTTATTTGATAAAATCCAACACCAAGAATAGACATTTAAAAGACAATTTAAAATAAATAAAGAATAGTGAACAACAGGCTGAATAAGTGTAGGCCATATGACGCACAAATAACCAACTGAGAACGTGCCTGGTATGTTAACGCAACACATCATGGCAAGAGTCATTCAAATAACTATAACATATAGAACATGCTATACGTTTACCAAACAATCTGTCACTCCCGATCACTAAATCCCATGAAATCTTTTTCCTCGATGTCGCCTCTGGTATGCGCCCCGCTAGCGTCCTTTCTTTCTGCTGCTCGATTGCTGTTCTCTGCTGCATATTTCACTATGTCCAGCTTGTAATCTGCAGTATAGGATTTCCTTTTCGGCGCCATTTTAGTTCAGTCCTTCTCAGTTTTTATAAATTACTGCGTTTTTATAAATTACTGCGATTGTTGATGTGATCCATTTTAATAGCTCCGGCAGTAGCGTATAGCATATAGCAGTTAGCATATCATGGCCCACAATGCACTTCTGCCATGACTTGCCCCCGCCAAATTCTTATTGGTTGGTGTGTGAGTGACGATTGCTGACGTGTGTGTGACGATTGCGGACATTTTCTTCGTCGCTCACGCGAATGAGATAAATAATATTATTTGATATTTTACGGTAATGTGTGAATAACTTCACACATAAGTCGCTCCGGAGTATACGTCGCACCCACGGCCAAACTATGAAAAAAAACGTCGACTTATAGTCCGAAAAATACGGTAAATGCTTTTATTTTGTTGTTTGGCTACTTTACATTAGTTTTGGGCGATACTACAAATGTGGGTATCGAGCCAATATCAAGTAGTTAAAGGGGCAGTATTGGCCATACCAATGCTGGTATTGATACTTGAAATTGTTATTGTATTGTTATTGTACATTTTTATTGCAATTATAATCAGACAAAAACACTGGATGGCGGTGTAACAATATCAATTAATGTATTTAAAGTACCACGAGAGGGGAAAAACAAGTTGCCCCCATATTAACCCTATTATCATATACTGTATATCTGATTTATGACACCAAAAGACTGCCAAAGTTTGCGAATAAATAAACATGTTTAAGATAGCACCAATCTCACAGAGATTCCCAAGCCACTTTGAGGGTTAACGAGGAATCCAGTCACGTGATCCGTGACGTAGCGTTGGGAACCACAGATCCCTTCCCCATAGGGTTGACAACTCCCTGAAAACAGAATGAGTCACCTTTCAGGGTTGGTCGGCCTAATTTTTGTGGCCTTTTTTTTAATTTGTGTGAAAGGAGTCTTTGGGATCTTTCTCTGTGGAGTTTGCATGTTCTCCCCGTGACTGCATGGGTTCCCTCCGGGTACTCCGGCTTCCTCCCACCTCCCAAGACATGCACCTGGGGATAGGTTGATTGGCAGCACTAAATTGGCCCTAGTGTGTGAATGTTGTCTCTCTATCTGTGTTGGCCCTGCGATGAGGTGGCGACTTGTCCAGGGTGTACGCCGCCTTCCACCCGAATGCAGCTGCGATAGGCTCCAGCGCCCCCTGCGATCCCGAAAGGAACAAGCGGTAGAAAATGGATGGATGGAGTCTTTACTATCCACAATGGTTGATTGGAGGCAACTGGACTCTTCTTGCTTAAGATGCTTCAGAGTTGCTTCCATTCAACCTTTGTGGATTATATGACTGACAATTTACACATATATTTTTATACTATTTGACTCCAACCAGAATTTTACTGGATGCACATGTTTTGGATTAATACGAATACATTGGAAACAAACTGAAAATAGCTAAATGAACAGAATAATGTTTTTGTCTGAAATATAAATATTTCCTGCTTAACTTAACAGAATACAAACATTTTTTAACAGAAGTCTGTCCTGCTTAACTTAAAACAGAATAGATTCAGTGTGCAATTTTATATAGAGCAAGTCTCCAACTTTCATCACTATGAGAACTACTCTGACAAAAGAAAGGTGAGATATATGTCTTATAGTGTTGACTGGCAACATTTTAATTGTGCTTTATTGTTGAAGGATTCTCCACTTGGTGTGGCTAATGCCTTTATGCTGTATTGTGTAATTTGTCATTAAATAAAAGCATCACACACACACACTCGTAGCTCATTAAAGTGGAATAAATGACACGCCACTAATAGTTTAAGCCACATACCTCTCTTTGCCTACCGAAGTGTACAAACTGGATGTGTAATGTCCTCATTGAATGATGACGTGTGCTCGACCTCGGACCAACTGAGTGACAAAACAAACACGCTCACATAAATATTGCACTTGTTGCAACCAAAGATAGAAGAAAGCTTGTATTTTAACTTTTACACCAGGGGTCGGGAACCTTGTTGGCTGAGCGAGCCATGAAATCCAAATATTTAAAAATGTATTTCCGTGAGAGCCGTATAATATTAACACTGAATACTGTGGATACGTGTTACCGACCTGGATAAGGGGAAACAAGCCTTAGCTGTTGCTCTATCACTGACGGGGAGAGCTAGAGATACAGCTTTGGAAATACCTGCGGATGATTTGAACAAAGAAGAAGGTTGTCGTCATTGAGTTATCAATGGTAGCAGAGGATGGTTAACAACGCTAACTACAGAGTCCCTCCTGCGTTTGAAGAAAATAAGTCATATGAGAGCTGGAAAAATGAAGTTGAAAAGTGGATACGTGTTACCGACCTAGGTAAGGAGAAACAAGCCTTAGCTGTTGCTCTATCACTGATGGGGAGAGCTAGAGATACAGCTTTGGAAATACCTGCAGATGATTTGAACAAAGAAGAAAGTTGTCGTCATTGAGTTATCAAATACAACTAAATGCGTGCATTTTTAAGTAAGACCAACATTTTTAGAGTGTAATAAGTCTGTTATTCTTTTTAATAACGTTGTTATTCTGAAACTAACCAATAATAAATAAAATCCTTCTTACCATTAATGAAACTTCTTGAACAAGTGCGGTAGAAAACGGATGGATGCATTAAAATGCATGAGAATGTTTTATATTTTTAACGTTATTTTTAACACTGTGATTAGAGATGTCCGATAACATCAGACTGCCGATATTATCGGCCGATAAATGCTTTAAAATGTAATATCGGAAATTATCGGTATCAGTTTCAAAAAGTAAAATGTATGACTTTTTAAAACGCCTCTGTACGGAGTGGTACACGGACGTAGGGAGAAGTACAGAGCGCCAATAAACCTTAAAGGCACTGCCTTTGCGTGCCGGCCCAATCACATGATATCTACGGCTTTACACACACACAAGTGAATGCAAGGCATTCTTGGTCAACAGCCATACAGGTCACACTGAGGGTGGCCGTATAAACATCTTTAACACTGTTACAAATATGCGCCACACTATGAACCCACACCAAACAAGAATGACAAACACATTTCGGGAGAACATCCGCACCGTAACACAACATAAACACAACAGAACAAATACCCAGAACCCCTTGCAGCACTGACGCTTCAATATACACCCCCCGCTACCCCCCAACCCAGCCCACCTCAACCTCCTCATGCTCTCTCAGGGAGAACATGTCCCAAATTCCAAGCTGCTGTTTTGAGGCATGTTTAAAAAAAAATAATGCACTTTGTGACTTCAATAATAAATATGGCTGTGCCATGTTGGCATTTTTTTTCATAACTTGAGTTGATTTATTTTGGAAAATCTTGTTACATTGTTTAATGCATCCAGCGGTGCATCACAACAAAATTAGGCATAATAATGTGTTAATTCCACGACTATATATATCGGTATCGGTTGATATCGGAATCGCTAATTAAGAGTTGGGGAATATCGGATATCGGCAAAAAAGCCATTATCGGACATCTCTAACTGTGATTACCTACGGAATTATTCATTACTTATCGTGTTAAGCAATGTCAGCTAAGATTTATCTGAGCGCCATATGCAGTCATCAAAAGAGCCACATCTGGCTTGAGAGCCATAGGTTCCCTACCCCTGTTTTATACACTTACTTTAATCATCTGCTTTCCTGACAAGGTGCGTGTTGGCTACTGTAGCAAAACTGCCGTGTCAAAACTGGCGTGTAACGCTACGATTTACTTTTGTCTCTAACTTTATAGGGCACACCAACCCAGGAACATGCATATCAAATAATCAGCTATGTTAGCCACTTATTAAAAATAAGGTACAAAGTGTGTCTCTAGACAGCTCAATACGGGACTCGTACTTCTGTTTCTAAATACGGGACGGTTCCATTTTTCAAGGGACTGTTAGCAACCCTACTCCCCCATCAATCAAGCAGACTTTGTGAGAGCCAACAACGATTACTTTGGGAAAAATTAAGATACAGAACTTTATATTTTTGAGCCTAAACACAAAGAAGATAAGCAATAAGTTTTAGAAGCCAAGTGCTAAAAGGATGCAGCTTTATTATTCATCAGCAACATTGCAAGGTGCTGCACATACAAACTAGCCATCATACAAAATAATAAAACAAACACTTACTGTACAATTTCCACTCTCACTGGGATGCTGACCAATGGGACATTCACATAATTCCGTTTAGATGAAGATTCAATTGCAATCCTCACGAAGGGTTAAAAGAAAGTCGCCGCAATGACTTCTCTTTTGCTATCTCGGGGATGTCAGCCGACCAGCCTCTCTGTCCATGGCCACATTTGTCTACTACCAGGTGAGAGACGCATGAATTATAATCTAGCATTAACTTTTAGCAAGTGTGAGACGGAGCAAAAGCAGCTGCCGGTGTGTCAACAATAGCATCTTAAGCTAGCATTATCTCACTGCTATCAATGCGCTGCTAAAATAGGCCGCCTGCGTTAGCACTTATAATAACTATCGCTCATATTTGGTACATTTTCAAGTCGCAGCATGTATGTGGAGTATAGTTGGCAGTTTCTTGATGTTCTTAGAGAGTATAATGAGCGCAACAGAGGACCATTGATCCATTGTTAGGTATTTATTTAAGATTTCGAATGAATTAGAAAAAGCCAAGCATATGTCTTCTTGACTTACTTAAGGATTGTGAATGATAAACACCACATCTCTTTCCAATTTTTAAAAATGTCCAGTATGGCTGATCTAATATGGTCAGACTGCAGCAACGTAGAATCTATGGAAATCGTCAAAGATAATCGGAGTGGAATATTTAAAATGCCCCCCCCCCCCCCCCCCCCCCCCCCCACGTGTCTTCAACATGCATTATCATGATATAACGATCGTACTTAAAAGCTCGATTGTTAGCCAATTTTATTTATAATTTATACCGTATTTCGTCTATATCGCGCAACCTTATGTGATCTGTCTTTGTATCGGCTGATCTTACTCATGGATGATTGGAATTGGCAGCATAAAACCCATGTATTTGCAGTAAATAACTATTACTTATGTTTATAATCAATGATTAAGTAAATTACTTAGTCAAAAAAAAAAAGTTTTTTCATTTTTAAAAACACCAATTTTATTTATATGTTTTGAATTAAATGTTTTCGTGCTATTCTGGTGTGACTCCTACAGATCGGTCACCTGGCGATTGGCCACAATGGCATCATGTCCACCCCAGCTGTGTCCTGTGTGATCCGCAAGATAAAGGCAGTGGGCGGGATCATCCTCACAGCCAGCCACAACCCTGGTGGTCCCAATGGGGACTTTGGCATCAAGTACAACATCTCCAGTGGAGGTGAATAAAGCGCTCGCAGCACTGTGACTTCCGCTGGATGAGCCCACATTATGTTGTGCAAATGTTCCCTTTTACTGTAAAATACTCTGCTAAACTGCTACACTGTCTTTAGGACCTGCTCCAGAGGGCATTACGAACAAAATATATGAGATCAGCAAAGGGCTACAGGAGTATCACATCTGCCCTGAGCTCAAAGTGGATGTATCAAAGATTGGCAAGCAGACCTTTGATGTGGACAACTTCAAGCCTTTTACGGGTATGTTGAAGGGTGCCGTTGGGGGGGCTCGGTGGACCCCAAAAACACGGGATAGGAGACCGTGAACTTCTAAGCTGCATTATGGTCCTAAATGTCTTTAAAGCCTTATTTTATGTTTCCCTCATGATTTGTCACAGTGGAGGTCGTAGGATCTGAAGATGCCTACGCTGATATGCTGAGGAGTATCTTTGACTTCCCTGCTCTGAAGGAGCTTCTCTCTGGAGCCAATCACATTAACATCCGTCTGGACGCAATGCATGGAGGTACAACACAGCGCAGATGTTTAATTACATTTTTTGACTCAGCTCTTGATTGAGCAGATGTTGACCAGCGTACATTTTATTTTCACGCAATATATTTAAAAGCATTACTTAAGTGGGTTTTAGTGTTTGCTCAGGCTGGGCAATTTTGTCAAAAATCAAACAAAATCACAATTAATTGAACCTTCTCCTTCGATTTCAGTTAAATATTCCACTTAGTTTATTCTCAAAATATTTGTATATTTTGAAACAAGTAACTGAAATGAACATTCTCAATTCACATTTCAATGGAATTGAAAACATCAGCTAGAATGAAAATGTTTTGCGCAAAAAAAAATTCCATGGAGAAAAGAAAAAGTGTACTGTATTCTTTCAGTGAAAATAATTTAAATTAGAGATGTTCTGGTGCTGCCAATTTAGATACCGATCAAACTCATTTTAGCTCAGGGGCCACGTGGAGGAAAATCTATTCCCAAGTGTGTCGAACTGGTAAAATCATGGTATGATAATTTAAAAATAAAGACAATATCAGATTGTTTTTTTTGTTGTAATATAGACAAAGCGCATTTTAAAATGTACAAATCATAATGTTTTTTTGTGGCAGTTAATATTCTATCTTCTTTTGTCTTTATTTATACTTTCTAAATAAATTATGTGATAATCTTAGTTAGTCACATAGGTGGGATTGAGTCTGGCAGAGTTTTTAAATGTTCCCTTTGTTGTTCATTTTTAATCTATCAGAAAATAAATGCGCCTATAACAATCCGGATGGTTCTTTTCCTCTTTTGTCCGGAGGACACGACGTCCACAGTTTCCAAAAACAATTTGAAATGTGGACTCGTCAGACCACAGAACACTTTTCCTCTTTGTATCAGTCCATCTTTGATGAGCTCAGGCCCAACGAAGCCGACGGCGTTTCTGGGTGTTGTTGATAAACGGTTTTCGCCTTGCATAGGAGAGTTTTAACTTGCACTTACAGATGTAGCGACCAACTGTAGTTACTGACAGTGGGTTTCTCAAGTGTTCCTGAGCCCATGTGGTGATATCCTTTACACACTGATGTCGCTTGTTGATGCAGTGCAGCCTGAGGGATCGAAGGTCACGGGCTTAGCTGCTTACGTGCAGTGATTTCTCCAGATTCTCTGAACCCTTTGATGATATTACGGATCGTAGATGGTGAAATCCCTAAATTCCTTGCAATAGCTGGTTGAGAAAGGTTTTTCTTAAACTGTTCAACAATTTGCTCACGCATTTGTTGACAAAGTGGTGACCCTCGCCCCATCCTTGTTTGTGAATGACTAAACATTTCATGGAATCTACTTTTATACCCAATCATGGCACCCACCTGTTCCCAATTTGCCTGTTCACCTGTGGGATGTTCCAATAAGTGTTTGATGAGCATTCCTCAACTTTATCAGTATTTATTGCCACCTTTCCCAACTTTTTTGTCACGTGTTGCTGGCATCAAATTCTAAAGTTAATGATTATTTGCAACAACAAAAAAATGTTTATCAGTTTGAACATCAAATATGTTGTCTTTGTAGCATATTCAACTGAATATGGGTTGAAAATGATTTGCAAATCATTGTATTCCGTTTATATTTACATCTAACACAGTTTCCCAACTCATATGGAAACGGGGTTTGTACATCACATTCACCCATTCACACATACATTCACACACTGATGGCAAAAGCTGCCTTGCAAGGCGCTAACCATGACCCAGAGAAAGGGTGAAGTGTCTTGCCCAAGGACACAACAGCCGTGAGTAGGATGGCGGAAGCTGGAATTGAACCTGGAACCCTCAAGTTGCTGGCACGGCCACTGTACCATCCGCGCCACGCCACCCCTTTTCTAATGGATCTCTCTCTATTTTTCAGTGGTTGGTCCGTATGTGAAGAAGATCGTGTGTGAGGAGCTCGGTTCTCCCGCCAACTCCGCAGCCAACTGTGTCCCGAAGGAGGACTTTGGCGGGCACCACCCTGACCCAAACCTGACTTACGCTGCCGACCTGGTGAACTCCATGAAAAGTGGAGAGTATGACTTTGGTGCCGCCTTCGATGGCGATGGTGTAAGTTGATGTTTTTCTTAATAGCTAGAACATAAGACCCTAAATACTGTAGAACAGTTCTAAAAGAAGAAATTCTTATTTGCATGTAAAACCTTCACCCATAAATGGTGAATGGAGGGAAAAAGAGAGCCATCATACACCAGGAAGGAACGTGTAATTAACGCGTCAACTCCTGCCCAAGAAACAAATGCGAACCATCAAAGCTCACCAACTCCTGCACTGCATGATAGCTGAGGAAAGAATCTGTAGGTGCCATAGCGCACACAGGAAACACAGTGGGGAAAATGTCCTCCTTTTAAAAAGTTCCTCTAGGTCAAAAAAACATGTATGTCTCAACAACCCTAATAGAGGTGAAGCTTTAGCGAAAATACTTCAACACGAAAACTATATTGGAAAAATGGAAAACAGAGCCATCGCAACTGGTGGTCTGACTCAAGCTGAGGAGAGTACATGGTCATTTAAAGGGGTCGTATTATGATTTTTTTTTTCTACATTTAAAACCCTTCCTTTTGGTCTACATAACATGTAATGGTGATTCTTTGGTCAAAATGTTGCATAGATTATGTTGTACAGACCATCTTCAAAATTGCTTTCTGACCCTCTCTTCAAGTTCCGCCGTTTTGTGGGCGTTCTTATTTACATGCCTCCATTTCGACAGCATTTTCTCCCCGTCATCCATGCTGGAGTTTGTAGCGCTTCGTTATGGAGTCTACTGACAGATATATGGTAAATGGGTTTTACTTGTATAGCGCTTTTCTACCTTCAAGGTACTCAAAGCGCTTTGACACTATTTCCACATTCACCCATTCACACACACATTCACACACTGATGGCAGGAGCTGCCATGCAAGGCCCTAACCATGACCCATCAGGAGCAAGGGTGAAGTGTCTTGCCCAAGGACACAACGGACGTGACGAGGTTGGTAGAAGGTGGGGATCGAACCAGGAACCCTCAGGTTGCTGGCACGGCTACTCTCACAACCGCGCTACGCCGTCCCCTAATAAGTTCAAACTATACACTACCAGTACTTTGTATTAGAAATGGCAATAGCGGAGGATGCATGTGCATGTACGAGCCAATCTACCCCACAATAAGAGGATATTAAAAAAGAGAGAGCTTATTGACCACAGCCATGGACTACAATGGCAGACTCGCGCAAAATACGTTTGGTAAATTTCTACCATATATGTAGATATTGGCTGGCATTACAATCAGTGTTGGGGCAAATTCCAAACGGCTTGTTTGGAGGAAGTTTGAAGGAAGGCAAGATTGTTTTATAAATATCTATGGTTTGATTTCAAATTTTCGGGACTTATGCAGATCCCAAATACACAAAAACAGGTACCAATAAGTGAGAAAAGTTGGTTTTACATAATAGTGCCCCTTTAAATTGCATTATATAACCAAGCAAGTAGGTTATTAATAAGGCAACACATCACAAAAAAAATAGACTACGGTACGTTATCGTGTAAAATAGTAACTGGGACCTTACCTACAATGCAACTACTTTTGGCTCTTCTTCTTCTTAAAGCAATTGTTAATCAGTGGCCATGTTTTTTGCAGCAGGTGCACATAAGGACACACCTTGGCTGTGCCGTCATGAGGAAGGCCCACATGTTGACTACCAGTGAGCCAGTGTGACTGTACTACACTGCCACAGAGAGAAGGGTGTGTTAAAGCTCTCTTTGCTAAAGGTCCCAGGTTCAATTCTTGAACGAGCCTCAAATTATGTTACGGTTTTTGCTCCGGACTTACTTGTTCAGTGAAAAGTTTTATTTTACACTTGGTATATTGTACCAGATTGGCTCGCAATTAAAGCGAGTCGTGGCAAAACAGTAATGGGTGTGGCGAGCAGCTGGGCTGGCGAGCATTCACAGTGAGAGAGAAAGAGAGCGAGAGCTTCCGGCTCTTCAACCTGCAGGCTTTATCTCCTGAGCCTCACTTTGCTGTCCAATCAGAGCCTATAACCAAAAATTGAAAGAATCAGTAGATAAAACACAGGCTAGGGCATATGTGCGGTGCACATAACAACTGTAAATACATTTTTACTATGAAAGGATGTTAAACATTGCATGTCTGTACCCTTTTTTCAAGGACCGGAACATGGTGCTCGGCAAACATGGCTTTTTTGTGAACCCTTCAGACTCAGTGGCTGTTATTGCTGCCAACATTACAAGCATCCCATACTTCCAGAAAACCGGTGTGAAGGGTCTGGCCCGTAGTATGCCCACTAGTGGGGCCCTTGACAAGTAAAACTCACTATATTATTACTAATTGAGTTCACAAAAAACAAGCTACCATCAGGATTTATGTCTATTTGTTGTATTTGTTCTAGTGTGGCTAAAGCCCTGAAGATGCCACTATACGAGACACCCACAGGCTGGAAGTTCTTTGGGAATTTGATGGATGCAGGAAAACTGTCACTGTGCGGAGAGGAGAGCTTTGGCACTGGTGGGTAAAAAAAAGTATGCATTTTGCCACAGGATACCTGGAAGTAAAAACATTGAATTGACCCTAAAAGCTTCCCTCCCGTGTCCTTGTTGACCAACTAGGCTCGGATCATATCCGGGAGAAGGACGGCCTGTGGGCAGTACTTGCATGGTTGTCTATCTTAGCCAATCGTAAACAGAGCGTGGAAGACATCATGAAGGATCACTGGCAAAAGTTTGGGAGAAACTTCTTCACCAGGTACAGTAGATGCAAATGTGACACTTGTTTTAACCAAGCAGTACAATTCAGTTTAGTACAGCACAACATCGATTCCACTGCCAGTACAATTTGTCACTCTTCTGTAGAGCCGCCAGGTAGTTGTTACCTAAAGAGTCGCAATAGACACACTGCAGTCTACTCCAAGGTTGTTAGGAGAATGGTTCAATATTGATAGTAAAAATACATCATTATAAATGATGAACAGGTACACTTTAAGAACAACATAAATGGCCAGATTTCCTCCATTGTTTGCTTACTTTGTCATAATTTTTTGATCATGATCTTTCTACTTTGCTGTCACACGATTTTCACAACGTATGCAACTACCACCAGTTTGCCTCATACTCCACATTGCAGAAACACAAGCCAGATTGTAATGTACCAATCTAAATTGTACTGTAGAATATTTTGTATTTTTAAGGATGACTACCGATATCGATACTTTAATAGGTATGGACTAAGTTCAGCCAATTCATGTAAATCAAACAGTCCCATATTTCAGTAGCTTTGTTGCAGGTGACATCATGTCAGGTGTTAGACTCGGCTCAGGCGCTTGGCAAGCAAACGGGCGTGTTCGTAGCGGACTGCCTATACTGTAGGTAATGTTGTAACTGTCTATGCTAAAAAGAGCGAGCATGCCTGATAAAAAGCACTTAAAAGTAATGCTCCACTTTTCAAAATGTGCTAGCTCGATGCTAATTTACAGTGGATGTGCCATATAATGCTACTTATTAGCATTAGTGATTTTACATGGCGATTTCAACACCTCTAACTTTGGTAATCACAACTAAAATGCACGTTATTGGTGTGTATAAGTGAAATATTTAAAGTATAAACACTTTAGGGATCAACAAAAGACAAAACCAGCACATTCAACTAAAGACTACTTCCTGACTATGGCAACACATCTAGGAGATAGTGAAATAAATGCATACTAACAAATGAGACTGAGTTTTAGGAAAACAATATACAGTTTAAACAACTGGACAGCACAGTTGTCATTATTAGCTTAGGGTAAAGGTTAAATCATTTTTTTAGAATGTATTATTAAACACATTAACATTCATTAACACATGAAAAACCTGGAATTTGTACCGTATCGTTCAAATGTGAAAGGTCAGAAGATACCCATCCATATGTTTTTAATTGCTTTTTATATTTTGCTGTAATTATATTTTTCAAATTTTGATTTTAGGTCTATAGAGTGCACTCCCTCCATTTGAAAAGGGGCATTTTCTCACTAATACTCTATTTTGTTCACATTGTACACAACAAATACAACATGTAAATTCACTAAAAAAGCGAAAACATCAGTTTTTTTCTTTTTTGTAATTTTTTAAAAAGTGGGTGGTTGTAATTATGACAAAATCCAAATACACTAAAGCACATATGTTTTCATCAAACAAATGTCAAATTAAATACCACATTTAATTTTTCTGTGACATGGTGTTAAAATAAGAGCTTTTCATACCAATCCTCCCAGGTTTTGCTTTATATGTTAAAGTACTCATCCATCCATCCATCCATTTTCCGTTCGGGGTTGCAGTGGAGGCTGGAGCCTATCCCAATGCACCCAGGTGGAAGGCTGGGTACACCCCCTTCCAGAAGCTTGGCGTCACGCGTTTGGTAGAGCGGCCGTGCCAGCAACTCGAAGGTTTCAGGTTCGATCCCCACTTCCGCCATTCTAGTCACTGCCGTTGTGTCCTTAGGCAAGACACTTTACCCACCTGCTCCCAGTGCCACCCACACTGGTTTAATTGTAACTTAGATATTGGGTTTTACTATGTAAAGCGCTTTGAGTCACTAGAGAAAAGCGTTATATAAATATAATTCACTTCACTTTACTTTTCAGTAAGACATGCCACTTGTTTTGTAGTGTGTTACTCTACTCCCTTCTAGTGGTCATACTGATAGCTGCATATAAATGTGATAGTGTTGTGAAGTTTTATGTGTTTTTGTATATAGTACGACAAAGACAAATATATGTACTTGAGTTTACATTAATCTTCATTCAGGTACGACTATGAAGAGGTCGACTCAGACGCTGCCAACAAAATGATCAAGGACCTGGAAACGACAATGTTCGAGCCGTCCTTTGTGGGAAAGAAGTTTTCATCGGGGGCTAAGGCCTACGAGGTGGCAATCACAGACAACTTTTCCTACACTGATCCTGTGGATGGAAGCGTTTCCAAAAACCAGGTCAGGAATCTGTCGTGTTTAAGATCACCTTGTTAAAAATATACAGACATTAACCCCAAGAATACACAAGTGCTCACGGACACTAATTTGTTAATATTTTTTTAATCATTCTTCAAGGTGTTTTCCATTTTTCATTTGTATTTTACTTTTTCTTAATTCCCTCAGGGCCTCAGAATGATCTTCTCAGACGGTTCTAGGATCATTTTCCGTCTCAGCGGCACTGGTAGTGCCGGCGCGACCGTCAGGCTCTACATAGACAGCTATGAGAAGGACCCCCAGAAGATTTACCAGGACCCTCAGGTCAGAACTTACAGTAATTATTTTTTATTTATAGTTCAGATGATTTAAAACAATGACAAGTTAAGGGTTAATCATGCGACATCCTTATTCCCTTTTATTACTGTACATACAAATTTAATAATAAAGTCAATAGTGTAAAATGATTAAAGCAGTGGTTCTTAACCTGGGTTCGATCGAACCTTAGGGGTTTGGTGAGTCCGCCTCAGGGGTTCGGCGGAGCCTCTGCCATGGAGGTAAAGACACGTCCGACTCATCGTGTAAATAAAAACTTCTCCCTATCGGCGTATTATGGATACCCCCAAACAATGTTCCCTCTAATTTTCCATCTTATTTGCAGATTTTTTGATTGATCGATAGAAACTTTTACAAGTAGATTGCAAAGGAAGAGAATACATTATATGAAACAGTACAGTTTACACAGTACAGTACATATTCCGTACAATTGACCACTAAATGGTAACACCCGAATAAGTTTTTCAACTTGTTTAAGTCGGGGTTCACGTTAATCAATTCATGGTAATGTGTGTAAAGTGTGTAATTTGTTGTGAGTTTATGCACTGTGTTGGTTTTGTTCTTTCAACAAGGTGATGTTCATGCACGGTTCATTTTGTACACCAGTAAAAAAACATATGACTTTTTCTTGAATTTGAAAAAAAACAAACATATTTTTCACTAAAGAAGGGTTCGGTGAATGCGCATATGAAACTGGTGGGGTTCGGTACCTCCAACAAGGTTAAGAACCACTGGATTCAACCAAAGCAAACACTACTATTTGCTCTTATTTCCTGAGTTTGTAAACAATAAAAAATCACAAAATAATTTTTTCATTGTACAAAATATCAAATTAATAATTTTAGTATGGACCATATACTGATAGTGTACTTGGTGTCGTTACTGTCGATATTTGTATCTGTCCGCTCACCTTTTCATTAAAAATCTCTGGCTTGGCGGTTAGCTAGTTTTTTTTTGTTTCCTCCTACAGTGTGTAATGTAGCATGTTTAGCTATTCCTTGTCTTCTAATCATGTGATAATGATACTTGTAAGAAAAACTTGTATTTGCCGCCATGAAGGCAAGGATTAGTGATATAAAAGTTTCACTGTGGAAGGACGCTAGGGAGGACTTTACATTGCGTTGAGCATGCCTTCTCTCTAGAATGTGTCATCAACATGCATTATTATGCTATTATTAGGGACGGTGTGGCGCAGTTGGCAGAGTGGCTGTGCCAGCAACCTGAGGGTTCCTGGTTCAATCCCCACCTTCTACCAACCTAGTCATGTCCGTTGTGTCCTTGAGCAAGACACTTCACCCTTGCTCCTGATGGGTTGTGGTTAGGGCCTTACATGGCAGCTCCCGCCATCAGTGTGTGAATGTGTGTGTGAATGGGTGAATGTGGAAATAGTGTCAAAGCGCTTGAGTACCTTGAAGGTAGAAAAGCGCTATACAAGTATAACCCATTTACCATTAGTAGTATTAAAAGCTCTATTGTCAGCTAACTTTATATAATTTATATTGTATGTATTCTATATGACTCAACCCTATACAGCAGTACCGTATTTTTTGGAGTATAAGTCGCACCTGCCGAAAATGCATAATAAAGAATGGAAAAAAACATATAAGTCGCACTGGAGTATAAGTCGCATTTTTGGGGGAAATTTATTTGATAAAACCCAACACCAAGAATAGACATTTGAAAGGCAATTTAAAATAAATAAAGAATGGTGAACAACAGGCTGAATAAGTGTACTTTATATGAGGCATAAATAACCAACTGAGAACGTGCCTGGTATGTTAACGTAACATATTATGTTAAGAGTCATTCAAATAACTATAACATATAGAACATGCTATATGTTTACCAAACAATCTGTCACTCCTAATCACTAAATCCCATGAAATCTTATACGTCTAGTCTCTTACGTGAATGAGCTAAATAATATTATTTGATATTTTACGGTTGTGTTAATAATTTCACACATATGTCTCTCCTGAGTATAAGTCGCACCCCCGGCCAAACTATGCAAAAAACCGCGACTTATAGTCCGAAAAATACGGTACTTCCAATTGTTAGTAAAAATGAAAACTAAAACGTACCAGACGCCATCTTTGTACTTTGCGACCACTTATTTCTTGAAACTAATAGTGTGTCTCACCTTTATCGAAGCGCTTACACTTGCAACCTTCTTAGGCCCCTAAGTGGTTTATTTTGTTGTCCTGCTCGTAAAAGTAGAAAGAGATTCTATATTTGTGTAATCCAAAGGGGACATTGTATATTTAATAAGTGTGTTTTGTGGCTCTGTGCAGGTGATGCTGGCTCCTTTGGTAGACATCGCCTTGAAGGTTTCGCAGCTGCATGAGCGCACTGGACGCACTGGCCCCACTGTGATCACATGATTCCCGTTACACACTGTTTCGCAACCACTCTCGGTAACGACAACACCTCTTCTCTCATAGATCAGTCTGCTGTGTTTACCTTTACCTTAGTTATTACTAAAGGGAACTGAACAGGAACCCGAGAATAGACATACACTGCCATTGTATGTTATTGTGTGTAATTTTCACTAAAAGGGAAGCCTCGTTGTGCTGTTTGACATCTGAACAGATACTGGATTCAACGCCTAACATTTCAACAGTGCAAAGTGTACATAAGATAATTTAGGTAGGGGTTGTTTCATTCTTTGTTGTTCTTCCTCCTTGTTGAACCTGGTGCCTTCCTCCTTTGTTCTTCCAAACCAACTGAAACCATAAAACCCCAAAGAAAGTAACTTAAAAAAAAGAAAGCATAATGCACTATTAATAAAATAATACATGCTGTCATAACATTTGTAGTCATGGTTTGTATCTATTAATCTTGCTTGTGTAGATGATTTTCCCAACTTAGAAATGAACTGACCACTTAAAGGGGAACATTATCACCAGACCTATGTAAGCGTCAATATATACCTTGATGTTGCAGAAAAAAGACCATATATTTTTTAACCGATTTCCGAACTCTAAATGGGTATATTTTGGCGAATTAAACGCCTTTCTAATATTCGCTCTCGGAGCGATGACGTCACAACGTGGCGTCACATCGGGAAGCAATCCGCCATTTTCTCAAACACAGAGTCAAATCAGCTCTGTTATTTTCCGTTTTTTGGACTGTTTTCCGTACCTTGGAGACATCATGCCTCGTCGGTGTGTTGTCGGAGGGTGTAACAACACGAACAGGGACGGATTCAAGTTGCACCAGTGGCCCAAAGATGCGAAAGTGGCAAGAAATTGGACGTTTGTTCCGCACACTTTACTGACGAAAGCAATGCTGCGACAGAGATGGCAAGAATGTGTGGATATCCTGCGACACTCAAAGCAGATGCATTTCCAACGATAAAGTCAAAGAAATCTGCCGCCAGACCCCCATTGAATCTGCCGGAGTGTGTGAGCAATTCAGGGACAAAAGACCTCGGTAGCACGGCAAGCAATGGCGGCAGTTTGTTCCCGCAGACGAGCGAGCTAAACCCCCTATCGACCCTAGCTTCCCTGGCCTGCTGACATCAACTCCAAAACTGGACAGATCAGCTTTCAGGAAAAGAGCGCGGATGAGGGTATGTCTACAGAATATATTAATATATGAAAATTGGGCTGTCTGCCCTCTCAAAGTGCATGTTGTTGCCAAATGTATTTCATATGCTGTAAACCTAGTTCATAGTTGTTAGTTTCCTTTAATGCCAAACAAACACATACCAATCGTTGGTTAGAAGGCGATCGCCGAATTCTTCCTCGCTTTCTCCCGTGTCGCTGGCTGTCGTGTCGTTTTCGTCGGTTTCGCTTGCATACGGTTCAAACCGATATGGCTCAATAGCTTCAGTTTCTTCTTCAATTTCGTTTTCGCTACCTGCCTCCACACTACAACCATCCGTTTCAATACATTCGTAATCTGTTGAATCGCTTAAGCCGCTGAAATCCAAGTTTGAATCCGAGCTAATGTCGCTATAGCTTGCTGTTCTATGCGCCATGTTTGTTTGTGTTGGCTTCACTATGTGACGTCACAGGAAAATGGACGGGTGTTTATAACGATGGTTAAAATCAGGCACTTTGAAGCTTTTTTTAGGGATATATTGCGTGATGGGTAAAATTTTGAAAAAAACTTCGAAAAATATAATCAGCCACTGGGAACTGATTTTTAATGGTTTTAACAATTCTGAAATTGTGATAATGTTCTCCTTTAACTGGGTGAACCTGCTCTATCTAATAAGATCTAATACAAAAGCTGTACCATAGATAAGAAATGATCCCATTTTGATTTATTAAATTCAGCTTTTAACTGTAGTAGTGCATCAGTTTTTGTTAACAATCTGTTTCAAAAGGTCAGTCGAAAACTGAACACATCCCTTATTTTACGACATGATGCTGCTCAGTTTAAATTACAATAACAAAAACATTTGGAAACATTTATGAATACATAACATATATATTGTTACCTCCGCAAGGAGGTTATGTATTCACTGGGGTCTGTTTACAGTCGTTAGTTATCTACATTAAAGGGCTCCTCTAATGCTGACAACTTTAGCATTTATTTCATAGTTCTGGACCTAAAAGTGATGTCTATTCCACCAAAATAGACATGATAATGATTTTAGGCTCCTTTTTGAATGGATTTCAACACTTTTTAAAACGCCCACTTTGAGCTACAAATTGTAGTGGGCCTGCTGACGTCACCTACAGAAGACAGGAAGCGATTTCATATTGTGTCTTTTTGGTAGCTATTCATCCCGAATTATGATATTTTCACGCAGAATTTGAAGGAATTATCGAATATGGCTGCCAGCTGCATTGTTGCAAGTTGTAGTAATACAACCAAAGAAGGAGTCAGCCTGCATACATTTTAGAGTGAGGAAAATATGGACTTCTCCAGTCATGTTGACACACACAAAAGACATGCACCTGGGGATAGGTTGATTGCAACACTAAATGGTCCCTAGTGTGTGAATGTTAACTGTCTGTGTTGGCCCTGCGATGAGGTGGCGACTTGTCCAGGCTGTACCCCGCCTTCCGTCCGAATGCAGCTGGGATGAACTCCAAGTGGTAGGAAATGGATGGATGGAAAATGGGACAAACCAAGTGTAATTTGCAGCGATCATTTTAATGATTCTTACTTCGAAGAAGGGTTTGTAGATGGAGAATGTAAAACACTCGAGCCAAATGCAATCCCAAAAATGTGGAGCAACTTCGAGGGGAGAAAGACTCAGTCAGAACCTGCGGAAAAACAGAAGGGAAAAAGAAGGTAAGCCGTTAGTATTCTATTTTGTGAACTCTTCCACTGATGTTTTCCTCAAGATGCTTGAGGAAATGCTGAAAGAGAACAGGGATCTGCAGCTACACCACGTGCAGCCTGGTCAGCCTCGGCTTCAGGCTCAAAACAGTACGGTTGAAGTTCTATTCGGGCTAATTGGCCTTCAGCTTCTTTTTTGGGAGAAATCTCAGATTTAGAACTTGAATCAGAGCTGTATTGCAAAGAAGCCATGTTTATCCAAAATTCAATAACAAATCATATTTTAAGATTTCTCTTTTGCTTATAATGTTAAACTAAATCAGTTTTGAAGTAATCATGGACCAATGTGACGAAACCATGCAATTAGCCTATGTGATCAAAACAATAGTTTTACATGCATTTATCCACAAACTTACAGGAAATCTCAGAATTGGAAGAATGAGTGATTATATTTTGGGGGTGATCATTTCTGCTACGTTTACATTACGAGGTTGAGCTACTGTGTGTCTTTGCTAGATGCCCTGCCTCCATCCACAGAGACAGAGAGCATACTTGCCAACCCTCATGGATTTTCCGGGAGACTCCCGAAATTCAGCGCCTCTCCCGAAAACCTCCCGGGACAAATTTTCTCCCGAAAATCTCCCGAAATTCAGGCGGAGCTGGAAGCCACGCCCCCTCCAGCTCCATGCGGACCTGAGTGACGTCAGGTGCGCAACACCACGTAAATCGTTGGCCAACCAAAAAGTAACCCCAGTACGCTATAGCCAACATTCACCAGGAGATGGCAACAGACAAACATAGATCACTATTTCATTCCTCCCCTTTTAGAAATGTATAGAAGTTACTCAAAATAAATAAACAACCCAACCAAAAAATGCAGCAGCTCAATTAAAAAACTGTACTTAAGCCACATTCTTTTCTTTTTTTTTTAGTACTGAACTCTTAACCCTCATTTGTAAAAAAAAAAAATAACATGCTTATTATACAAACAGTATTTGTACACCTTTAACACAGATTTTTAAACTGTCTTCAGAGATTCAGTTTTTTTGGTGGTACTTGAAACCTTTCTGGGTACCTGCGAAAGGGTGTTCAGCATGGTTAGAAAAATAGTGACAGAGAATAGAACAAGGATGGACATTTCAACCCTTAACTCAACAATGAGTAGATGAGTGTTATGTGTGTGTATATGTGTAAATAAATGAACACACTAAACACTAAATGAAGTATTTATTTTATTTATATATATATATGTGTAATAAAATAGATATATATATATATATAGCTAGAATTCACTGAAAGTCAAGTATTTCTTATATATATACAGTGTTGGGTTAATTACTGAAAACCAGTAACTAGTTACAGTTACTAGTTACTTTATTTCAAAAGTAACTCAGTTACTAACTCAGTTACTTACACCAAAAAGTAATGCGTTACTGTGAAAAGTAACTATTTAGTTACTTATTTTTTTCTCCTTTTTTTTAAGGCTCCCATTAATGCCCTTTTAGCCTTCGTTTCAGTACTGTTATTGCACTGGAGAATAATACAATGTGTTGATCAACTTGACATGCATTTGCATCACTGAACTCTGCTAAGCAATGTGGTCTACATACAACACACAAAGACAAAGATATGTTTCAAAGGGCCAATTTATTTCAGGCCACAACAAATTGACAAAACTATTTTAAATAGCTGCAACATAACATACATAAGTAACAAACCGCATAATAACAACATAGCTGTAAAGCTGGCTTCACCCAAGGAAGGCACACATGACATACACAAAGCCTAATCAGGCATTTTTTTTCTCTCAAGGAATTGTGAAATAAAATCATGTATTCAGGAGATCAACACTGTAGTGAAGCCCAGAAGACTCTACACATTTCCCCAGTTTTAGTTTAGAGAAAATGAAAGATTGGCCTGGCCCACTAGCATCCCTCTTTATGTTTGTGAACTTTATAGTCTATACATTTAGAGTGATGTGATAATCAAACACTCTAGAAGTCTAGAATGAAATAGTATATAAGAGAATTGACAGTGTGTACCTTCAATGATGAGCAGAGGCAGAGTTTGGAGTGTTTTCTTTAGCTCGCTTTCCATGTTTATGTACTCACTGTCCAGGTACTTGGAACATGTTTTCTGTGCCATTTGTTGTTTGATGCCGGTATCATGCTATTTAGCTGCCAGAAAACGGGTGACTCCACTGTAGAAATAGCCTGCATGTCTTCTAGCACATACGCTGCAATGGCTCTATCAATGTTGTCCTGGCTAGCAGTCCCTCCGTTAAAATCCTTAGGTGGAGGTGAAGTGGCATCGGAGTCTGTGTCTCTCTTTACTAGCTTCGTCAAAGCATGTTGCTTATGTGGCGTGGCGAAGTTGGGAGAGTGGCCGTGCCAGCAATCTGAGGGTTACTGGTTCAATCCCCACCTTCTACCATCCTAGTCACGTCCGTTGTGTCCTTGAGCAAGACACTTCAACCTTGCTCCTGATGGGTCCTGGTTAGTGCCTTGCATGGCAGCTCCCGCCATCAGTGTGTGAATGTGTGTGAATGGGTGAATGTGGAAATAGTGTCAAAGCGCTTTGAGTTCCCGAAAAAGGTAGAAAAGCTATACAAGTATAACCCATTTACATTTATGTAGCTGTTTCAGCAGATTTGAATTGCTGTTTTGGGCAGTATTCCCGGGTGCGGTCACTGTTGCTACTCACTGCTCCCCTCACCTCCCAGGGGGTGATCAAGGGTGATGGGTCAAATGCAGAGAATAATTTCACCACACCTAGTGTGTGTGTGACAATCATTGTCACTTTAACTTTAAGTAGATGGGATCTTTGATCCAAGACACAACTTACATTTAACTAAAATGTTATTTTCTTTGTGCTCGACAAAAGAAAAGTAGTGACAATGTCTCCATGTAACTCGACTTCTGGCTTCGCCATGATGTCTTTTTAGTTGTTATGAGAGTAGCGTGTGTGTGTGTGTGTGTGGCCCTTTAAGAAATGACAGCATGTGAGGTGAGTGACGTCAGTGAGTGAGTGGGCGAGAGAGGTGAGGGAGCGCAACAGTGGATGCGTGCAGGTGCTCTCGCTTGGTGGATGGCTGCGTGCAAGACACCAATAAAGTCACAAAATTGCAACAAACCGCCGGCCTCGTCATTCACCCTCGAGTCCGGAGCTGTAAAGACCCACTGCCGGGTAAAGTGAAGGGTGTTAGCCCCGAAGTACATAGGCCCTGGAGGAACGTCTCCCCTGCGCTCCGCTCCTCGGTCGAGGAAAGCACGCCTTTTCTTTTCCTTGTGAGACAGAAGGACGACACTTCTTCTGTTTCTAGCCGATACTACATTAAAAAATAACGTAAAATAACGCAGTAACGCATCATGTAGTAACGGTAACTGAGTTACTGGATATAAAAAAATAACGCGTTAGATTACTAGTTACTAACGGCGTTACAGTAACGCGTTACTTAGTAACGCGTTAGTCCCAGCACTGTATATATATATATATATGTGTGGGAAAAAAATCACAAGACTATTTCATCATGAAATAGTCTTGTGATTTTTTTCCTACACATACATATATTGCGCTCTACTACGGTATCGAGCACTATTTTTTGGATAACCTTATTAAGACATATATATATATATATATATATATATAAGAAATACTTGACTTGGTGAATTCTAGCTGTAAATATACTCCTCCCCTCTTAGCCACGCCCCCGCCCCACCCCGACCACGCCACCCCACCCCCCACCTCCCGAAATCGGAGGTCTCAAGGTTGGCAAGGTCTCAAGGTTGGCAAGTATGACAGAGAGTGGGTGACAGACAAGAGGGTTCACTACGTTTATTTAAATTTTGCTATAGAACAAATGCGCGCAGAAACTGAGACGAAAGAGTGAACCCTCTTACAGCCTGTTTGGAAGCGACAGATGAAGAAAACCAACGAACTTGGTAATTTTATTCATCCTTCAATTAATTACTTCCGCCAAGAGGTTAATTAATGCTGGGGCTTGTTTGTCTGTCGGTCCGTTAATAGGCAACATAGCCAGGGCTACCTTAACTAAAAGGGGCCCGGGGCTGAGGGGGTTTCGCCAGAGTCGTGTATAGAGAGAGTATGGAAAACTAAACGAGAGGCGCCATATTTGGTACCAAGGACGTGTGCGGCTGTGCCCGGAAACGTGCAATTAAGTCGTTTTGACGTTAGTTTTCCTGACAAAATAAACGAAAATAATAAGTCTAAGTATTGTTCTAAATATACTCCAGCTTACATTAAAACAGTTCAGTTCAGTTTCAGTTTATTTCGAACGTGCATACGATACAATGTAATGCATCACACAATTCCAGTTGTTTTATTACAGCACGTCCGAAAAGGAGTAGGAAGAAGCAGAGCTTATTTAATTCTACCCTTTTTCATACCATAGCAAATGTATCCAATTTACTTGTTCTGTGTAACAGAACAGTCAACAAATAAGTTATAAATAAACAATATACCATAGTAAGCAAACAAATATTAAATACATAAATAATCTTTGTCTCAATAAAAAAGGGAAAAAAGGGTTCAAGATGTTCATCATAGTTATTGTTCTGTGTACTTTGTGAACACTTGTAGTTTGAACAGTCTCTTAAACTGAATCATATTGGTGCTTTGTTTGATTTCTTTGGTTAATCCATTCCATAATTTAATTCCACATACTGATATACTAAAGGTTTTAAGTGTTGTACGAGCATACATGTTTTAAATTAGAGTTTCCTCTAAGGTTATATTTCTCCTCTTTTGTTGAGAAGACTTGTTGTACATTCTTGGGTAACAGGTTATAGTTTGCTTTATACATAATTTTAGCTGTTTGCAAATGCACCAAATCGTTTAATTTCAATAATTGTGATTTAATAAGCAAAGGGTTTGTATGTTCTCTATATCCAACATTACTATATCCAAAACATTATTTTATTTTGTCAAAATAATATGTATATAATCATGATTTGGGGTCAATTTTGCAGCCGTTTTTGATGCACTCCGCCGCTACATTAATGCAGTGTTTAGTGACCAGCAGCTCTAATACGCTCCCGCCGGCTAAATGTACGTCAGAAACTACACAACGACCAAAAAAACCAAACATATTACCCTCATTTATTCCAAAATCCTCATTAGCTGCCTTTGAACCAACAACTGCGGATAAATTATGACTTTTATATAAAGTAAGTCAACTGTGGTGTCTGCCTCCATTGTATTGTTGGTAATCACTGCACTATATAATTTAGCTTTTTGGGGTCTTTTTCATGGCTTCTGACTTCATTATCACCATACTAGCATACTTTTGTGATTGCTGCATGCCCCAACACAAACTCTTCAATTAAAAGAAATGTATGATGAGGAAGTGCAGTGTCGCTTAGCTGTGTCTTCAAACTGGTACGCAACATGGCGCCCTGTAGTCACATGAGTTCCTTTTGACCAATCATTGGGAAGTTCGCTTGAAACCGTGCTCTCTCTATACGCGACTTGCCCAATCTCAACAGCCCCCGCCCGCCCTTAAAACACAGTTTGAAAAATGAGATCATGATTTTACTCAACAGAACAGCAACAATGCAAAAGCATCATCCATTTTAATAATCCTTTTGTTCATTGCCTGTGCTTTTAGCTCAGTAGTCAGCACGCTCGCCTCTCACACCAGCGACCTGGGGGGGGAAAAAAACAACGCAGCCGAGAGAGAGTACACAATCGCTACACCGAGCAGCTATGAACAGGAATCCTTGCATTTGACTGTCATAACTGGGGGCCCCCTGGGCTTCTACTCAGGTAAGACTGTGCATTAACATAGCTCTAAAAGTTATTGGCGGTTTTGGTTAGAGATGTCCGATAATGGCTTTTTGGCCGATGTCTGATATTCCGATATTGTCCAACTCTTAATTACCGATTCCGATATCAACCGATACCGATATATACAGTCGTGGAGTTAACACATTATTATGCCTAATTCTGTTGTGATGCCCTGCTGGATGCATTAAACAATGTAACAAGGTTTTCCAATATAAATCAACTCATGTTATGGAAAGAAATGCCAACATGGCACTGCCATATTTATTATTGAAGTCACAAAGTGCATTATTTTTTTTAACTTGCCTCAAAACAGCAGCTTGGAATTTGGAGCATGGTCTCCCTGAGAGAGCATGAGGAGGTTGAGGGGGGTGTATATTGTAGCGTCCCGGAAGAGTTAGTGTTGCAAGGGGTTCTGGGTATTTGTTCTGTTGTGTTTATGTTGTGTTACGGTGCGGATGTTCTCCCGAAATGTGTTTGCCATTCTTGTTTGGTGTGGGTTCACAGTGTGGCGTATATTTGTAACAGTGTTAAAGTTGTTTATACGGCCACCCTCAGTGACATGTATGGCTGTTGACCAAGTATGCTTGGCATTCACTTGTGTGTGTGAAAAGCCGTAGATATTATGTGATTGGGCCGGCACACAAAGGCAGTGCTTTTAAGGTTTATTGGCACTCTGTACTTCTCCCTACGTCCGTGTACCACTACGTACAGCAGCGTTTTTAAAAGTCATAAATTTTACTTTTTGAAACCGATAGCGATAATTTCCGATATCACATTTTAAAGCATTAATCAGCCGATAATATCGGACATCTCTAGTTTTGGTGAAATGTTCAGCAAATGTCAGAAATGGGATAAGAAATATGTTTAGGGGATCTGGATCGACGTCTCGATTCAGGATTTTTTTTTTCTTTACTTTTAGGAGAACAGGCCTGGCAGAGGTCTGCTCTCTCCAAGTACTTTTCTAGTCTTATTTGTAATTTCTAGTGTTTGTTGGATCTCAGTACAGGTGATAAATGATGCGAGTAACTTTGCGACACAGGCTGAATGTATTTGTGACTCAAATTGGTGTCAACTCACACAAGCGCCATATCTGGAGTGAAATTGGCTGCAATTTGGTTAATAGGAGTGAGGGTTAAAACTCAGGTGCAGCAGGAAAAGGCTGCATGTTTCTCTCTGAACATGACAGGCAAAATTGGCCTTAATCACAAATGGTGTACTTTAGGACAATTAATGTCATGCATGTCAGTGTCGTGCCTCCGACAATCAGGTGGCTAATCCCTCACCAAAGCGTGTGGTTAGTTAGGTTACATGTCTTAAACTGGGATTTAGAAAATCAGGTTGGATTTTTTTTTTCTAACAAAAGATGATTTTGGGGTCAAAGGTAGAACAATAACATATATTTTGCATTCCCTGTGATTTGATTGTGTTTAAATACCATCACTATAAAGAGCATTGCCAGGTGAGTTAAATCATCACGATTCTGCTCTGCAATGCATGCATAATGTGTTCCTCTTGTGCTAATGCTGCTAATGGCCCACAGGCTGTGTTTGGATTGGCTGTCATTATTACATCATGTAATCACAGAGAGGATTACATAAAGACGATCTGGTCTGCAGCTATTAAAGGTCCAAATAGCATTCTCCACAGTTGGCATGGGGCCATGTTTACACAGACACCCCTTCAATGTTCTCCGGAATAAATTGCGAAGCAGTGTGGTGGACAAAGACGTCATTCTAAAACTTACCAAGTAAGGTTAAAGAATAAAAAATGGTGTAGTCTGGGTAATTTAATACCTCTTTGGCAATATATTTTGATACAGCTCTTGGAATTTACTTGTTTGAGAAACTTCTTAATTGGATTTATCAATCAAATATTCAATGTCCTACTGCAGGAATGACACCACAGCGACTTTAGAGTTCACTTCAAAACTTGGGAGTCAATCACTTTTTCAGCAAATTCGTAAAAACAATCGAGTGCTCCTGTTCGGAAAGTATTAACAGCGCATTGCTTTATCCACGTTTTCTTTTTTTGTTTTTTTTTATTCCTAAAACATTAATTTTTGTCCTCAAATTCTACAGACAATACCCAATATTGACAATGTGAAAAGGTTTTACAAATTAATTAAAAATAAATAATGACATGTACATAAATAATCAGACCCTTTGTTTGTTCAATACTAGAGATGTCCGATAATGGCTTTTTTGCCGATATTCCGATATTGTCCAACTCTTAATTACCGATACCGATATATACAGTCGTGGAATTAACACATTATTATGCCTAATTTTGTTGTGATGCCCCGCTGGATGCATTAAACAATGTAACAAGGTTTTCCAAAATAAATCAACTCAAGTTATGGAAAAAAATGATTATTTTTGATTATTGAAGTCACAAAGTGCATAATTTTTTTTAACATGCCTCAAAACAGCAGCTTGGAATTTGGGACATGCTCTCCCTGAGAGAGCATAAGGAGGTTGAGATGGGCGGGGTTTTCGGGGTGGTGGGTAGCGGGGGTGTATATTGTAGCGTCCCGGAAGAGTTAGTGCTGCAAGGGGTTCTGGGTATTTGTTCTGTTGTGTTTATGTTGTGTTACGGTGCGGATGTTCTCCCGAAATGTGTTTGTCATTCTTGTTTGGTGTGGGTTCACAGTGTGGCGCATATTTGTAACAGTGTTAAAGTTGTTTATACGGCCACCCTCAGTGTGACCTGTATGGCTGTTGACCAAGTATGCATGGCATTCACTTTGTGTGAAAAACCGTAGATATTATGTGACTGGGCCGGCACGCAAAGGCAGTACCTTTCAGGTTTATTGGCACTCTGTACTTCTCCCTACGTCCGTGTACACAGCGGCATTTTAAAAAGTCATACATTTTACTTTTTGAAACAGATATCGATAATTTCCGATATTACATTTTAAAGCATTTATCGGCCGATAATATCGGCAGTCCGATATTATCGGACATCTCTATTCAATACTTTGTTGAAGCACCTTTGTTAAGTTAAGTTAAGTTAAAGTATTAATGATTGTCACATTCTCTGGCAGCAATTACAGCCTTAAGTCTTATTGAATACAATGCCACAAGCTTGGCACACCTATCTTTGGGCAGATTCGCCCATTCCTCTTTGCAGCACCTCTTAAGCTCCATCAGGTTGGATGGGAAGTGTTGGTTTTCATCCGGAATGTCTCATTACATTGCTGCATTTGTCTCAGTCTAGTCAGGGAGGTGACCAAGAATCTGATGGTCACTTTGTCAGAGCTACACCATTCCTCTGTGGAGAGAGAAGAACCTTCCAGAAGGACAACCATCTCTGCAGCAAGCCATCAATCAGGCCTGTATGGTAGAGTGGCCAGACGAAAGCCATTTATTAGTAAAAAGTTTGCTAAAATGCACCTGAAAGACTCAGACGATGAAACACAAAATTACCCGGTCTGATAAGAAAAAGGTTGAACTCTTTGGCGTGAATGCCAGGCGTCATGTTTGGAGGAAACCAGGCACCGCACATCACCAGGCCAATACCATCCCTGCAGTGAAGCATGGTGGTGGCATCATGCTGTGGGGATGTTTGACAGCAACAGGAACTGGGGGACTAGTCAGGATAAAGGGAAAGATGAATGCAGCAAAGTACAGAGACACCCTGGATGAAAGCCAACACTTTCCATCCAACCTGGTGGGGCTTCAGAGGTGCTGCAAAGAGGAAGGGGCTAAACTGACCAAAGATAGGTGTGCCAAGCTTATGGCATCGAATTAAAAAAGACTTGAGGCTGTAATTGCTGCCAAAGGTTCATCAACCAAATATTAAGCAAAGGCTGTGAATACTTATGTACATGGGATTTTTTACTTTTTTATTTTTTACAAATTTGAAAAGAAAATTTAAAAACCTTTTTACGTTGTCATTATGGGGTAGTGTTTGTTGAATTTTGAGGACAAAAAAATTTATTTATTCCATTTTGTAATAAGGCTGTAACATCACAATGTAACATACCAAATGTGGAAAAAGTGAAGCGCTGTGAATACTTTCTGGATTCACTGTAGAGGAACTTGGACCACTGTAAACACATTGGAAGATTCCTGCATTGACTTTTTTGCCTTGCTAGTAAACCTAGTACACTGGGTTCCAAACTTACATTTACATAACTGAGGCGTTCCTCAAGGCACGCCTTCAAGTCCCCTTCTTATTGGCAGTTACACTTTTTTTTCCCTAATATGATTCATGTAACTAAGGTGTTGCCGTAGCTTGTTTACTTCAGATGCAGTCAGTAGTCATTTGTTCAACTTCTTTAGTTATACTAGTGGTGTTCCTCAAGGTTCTAGCTTAGGTCCTCTTTTTCATCATTTTGGCTGTTCAACTGGTGGCCCATGAGTTCAGTTAAAAAGAAAATTGTGAGAAGCACATTTTTGCAGCAGATTCTTAAAACTAATAGAATGCTGCCATAGAGATGATCTTTGACTAGCTTTTTTGAAGAAGGGCTTTGAAAACAGCAGAGCGCTCCTGTAACTCGGACAAAATAAACACAACAAAATCAAATAATACTGTAGAGGACGCCGGTTCTCCTGAATATACAAAATAAGACTGAGGGAGACGTCTGGCCTTTAGCTTTCTGGAAACATTGCCCCCAAAACAATTGCGTAGAATGTTGTTGTTGTTTAAGTTTATTTCGAACATAGTTACAATATGATATTTCGCATATTTCACATATTTCAATTTCCTCATTACATGTCTGAAAAGGAGTAGGAAGAAGCAGAGCTTATTTAAACCTACACCTTATATATCCTAATTGCAATTATTAACGCATTTGTTAACTTCTTGTTCTTAATCTGTAACACAATTTAAATCATTGAACAATAAATACAACAGTTCTCATAAATAAATAGATGAGTTGTGATCACACAAAATAAATACAATTATCTAAATCAGTGGTTCTTAACCTTGTTGGAGGTACCGAACCCCACCAGTTTCATATGCGCATTCACCGAACCCTTCTTTAGTGAAAAATAAAATGTTTTTTTTTCAAATACAAGACAAAGTTATGTTTTTGGTAACACTTTAGTATGAGGAACATAGTCTAATCAACAAAGAGTTAATTTAGAGTTTTTTGGACACTAGGGTAACATATTCTAAGTATCAAAGACTTAATTTAGAGTTATTTGGTTAGGAATAGGGTTAGAGGGTTAGGGCCAGGGTTAGAGGGTTAGGGTTATAATAAGGCCATGCCGAGTAGGGCATTAATAAGTACTGAATAATGACTAGTTAAGAGCCAATATGTTACTAATTTGCATATTGATAAGCAACTAATTAATGGTGAATATGTTCCCCATACTAAAGTGTTACCATGTTTTATTACTGGTGCACAAAATGAAGCGTGCATGAACATCACCTTGTTCAAACAACAAAACCAACACAGTGCATAAACTCACAACAAATTACACACCTGCAAATCAGTGTGACTTCTGCTCTCGCCGTATCCGTAATACGCCGATAGGGAGAAGTTTTTATTTACATGATGAGTCGGGTGTGTTTTGACCCCTTGGGTTCGATCGAACCCAGGTTAAGAACCACTGATCTAAGGGTTCTAAATCTTTATCAGGATTCTTCTTCTTTGGGATTTTTAAACACTTTGAGTTTGAACAGTTTCTTAAACTGGATCATAGTAGTACTTTGTTTGACTTCTTTGCTGAAGCCATTCCATAATTCAATTCCACATACTGACATACGAAAGGTTTTAGGTCCCTTTCAGAGGGAACTCTTAAGAAGCATGTGGACATTTGAATAAAAAACAAGATATCGCTATGATTTTTCTCCTGTGTGCCATTAAATCAACATTAATTCCCACATGGACACACCTCCCTTCAATTAAGCCTCAAACTATTCATCTTTGCACAAGAGTATTCTGGTTTTAGTATTGTTATGATCAGTCAGAATAAAAAAACAAAACACTTCTAACCTGCTTTACGGTTTTGAAAAGCCATTTTTATTTACTGTTATTATTTCTCGATTCATCCTGGAACAAAAACATCTCTGAACTTTACTTACTTACTTACTTATTGCCCCAAGGGCCTGACTGCTAATACAACAGATGGTTTACTGTACTTGTTTTCCTTCATGAATTCAAAGATATCTTCCCAACAGGAAGTACACTAGATCTCCGCCTTTCAGTAGCTCTAATGGCAATATATTAACATGGTGCCGCTCATCGAGCTATGTTAACCTTTCATTCATCTGTAGCCTAAATGTGCAACAAATAACTGCAATTTAGGTTTACCATATCTAGGGATGGGTACCGACCAAATTATGTCGGTACTAATGGGTACCGATTTACGTGAAATCCAATGGTACCATATTTCAATACTTTTGTTGCACGTGACGTCATGTCCAGTTGCACACTCCCTTTTTTCAAAATGCGCTAGCTCAATGCTAATTTACTTTGGATACCCCATACACATGCTACTGATTAGCATTCACGATTTTACATGGCGATTTCAACACCTCCAAATTTGGTAATGAAAACAACAACTAGGATACACATTACAATCAAAAAACTGGTGTGTACTAAATACAATACTTACAATATAAACACATTGTAAGGCTAAACAAAAGGCAAGACTGGCGCATTCAACTTAACGCGCACTGACAAATGAGACTCAGAAGTGTAAGAAAACAAGATATGACAACTGGACATTATTACCGTATTTTTCGGCGTATAAGTCGCACCGGCCGAAAATGCATAATAAAGAAAGAAAAAAACATATATAAGTCGCACTGGAGTATAAGTCGCATTTTTTGGGGACATTTATTTGATAAAACCCAACACCAAGAATAGACATTTGAATGGCAATTTAAAATAAATAAAGAATAGTGAACAACAGGCTGAATAAGTGTACGTTATATGAGGCATAAATAACCAACTGAGAACGTGCCTGGTATGTTAACGTAACATATTATGGTAAGAGTCATTCAAATAACTATAACATATAGAACATGCTATGCGTTTACCAAACACTCTGTCACTCCTAATCGCTAAATCCCATGAAATCTTATACGTCTAGTCTCTTACGTGAATGAGCTAAATAATATTATTTGATATTTTACGGTAATGTGTTAATAATTTCACACATAAGTCGCTCCTGAGTATAAGTCGCACCCCCCGCCAAACTATGAAAAAAACTGCGATTTATAGTCAGAGCTAGCTTGGATCCCAAATCAATCTTAAGAAAGTCAGTGACTTCACTATTAAAGTGGGTGACATTGTTATCACCAGGAAAGATGAGGTCACCTACCTAGGTTCCATTCTAGAGGCTAATCTTTCCTGTGATAAAATGGCAACCAAGGTAATCAAAAAGGTCAACCAACGAACAATATTTCTCCACAGAATCTCCTCTCTGGTCAACAAAAGCACCATGAAGATTTATTTATTTATTTATTTATTTAAGATTCTAGCGGGAACTCTCATTCAACCCTTTTTCGATTACACATGCACCTCCTGGTATCCCAGCTCCACAAACCACATTAAACCCAGATTCCGATCTAACAAAGGTCTTAACTCATCCTCCTTCTATGCCACATCAGTATGGAATGCACTCCCAACAGGTGTAAAAGAAAGTGCATCTCTATCCTCCTTCAAAATCGCACTAAAAGAACACCTCCAGGCAACTTCAACCCTAGCCTAACCCCCTAACCCCACCACATCCCACCTCCCCGGATTGTAGATAATCAAATTTAAATAATCAAATGTATATACTTGTTCTTATGCTTTCTGAGCTCACTCTGTTCTCTGCTCGCTGTACATATCCTACCAAGTCAGACCTACTCTGTTACAATGTCCATTTCTCAGATTATATAATTGTTGATGACTGAAGTGCTGATATCAACCCAACCTAACTCCCCCTCCACATCCCACCCTCCGGATTGTAAATAATGTGAATAATTCAATGTATATACTCTGATGATTAACTTGTGTGATGACTGTATTATGCTGATAGTATATATTTGTACCATGAATTGATTAACGTGGACACCGATTTAAACAAGTTGAAAAACGTATTCGGGTGTTACCATTTAGTGGTCAATTGTACGGAATATGTACTGTACTGTGCAATCTTCTAATAAAAGTTTCAATCAATCAAAAACCACCACGCATATTCATTAGGCCGTAACATCGCAGCAATAGAGTCACAACAAAATATGAAGGTTTAGGTTCATTTAGTAGTTTAATTGAAAGTGTAAGTAAGCCAAAAGTAATCATTTGACATGGTAAATTGCAACATAATTCAAAATGTCATCAAAAGTATGTGTGCAGGTTCTGGGAATGTAGTCGGGCTCATATGGTTTGGTATTCGTTGAATGATAGCCAGCACTTTTACTCATCAAAGTACAAAAAAAACAAAACTTTTTTTTTTTTTTAACTGTGATCTTTATTTTAGGCAATTTTCTTATTTTCAAACTATTTTATTACCTAAGACATCCTTGCCATTTTATTTTGCAGACAGCCTCTCTGTCCATGTGATGCGGCACGCGCGCATGGTTGCAATTTAAAATCCTATTTTCGGCCAGAACGGAGTCAGCGGACCTCAAGGGAATAAAGATCGAGGCTAATGTCAGAAATAATCTTGTGAGGGTGATTGGATTATTAGCGGGGTCTTCGCCGTCTCATACTTCTCTGATGGTAATTCTTACAGAGAAAATCACCCTAAGTAAAAGAAATGACACATAATGGTCATCGCCAATACGGTCCCTCCAGCTCTAATCAATCATGCCCGCTTTCTTTCTGTGTGAATGGGTTCTGCGTTTGATATCAGAGTTGCACAAGAGCGCTCTGTTGCATGAATTGTAACAATATGTGACACACACACACAAAAACGGGTGTGCGTGCCTGCAGAGGATCCCAAACAGAACAGTTCCGTTGAAGTTCTCGTAAAAGTGGGCCGAGACTCCCAAGGAACAAGCCGATAGTGCCCCAGCCTCGATAAAATCTGTTCTTCCAGGGATGAAATCATTTCTTATACAACTTCCTGAGTTGACCACAACCTTGGTTTTCTTGGTCTGCTGCCCACTATTTACTTTCTTCTCACCACCATTCATCATTCCACCTATCATGGAGGTACAAATAAAATAACATGCTGAATGAAACAATACAAGTGATTTATATGATAATTTGTATTTTTTCATTGCAAGTGATATCGGTTTAGGCATGCCCTTACACGATCTAGAATCAACAGGAAGCGTGTACTCCGGTTAACAACATCTCTCCAGGGATAACTGGCAGTTGCAAGGAAGCAAATGGAAACAGTTTGCCTCAGTTATGTGATATCTATTATCTCCATATATGTTAGAGGTTTAACAGTTGAAGTGCCACTGATAGTCACACACACACCTGGTGTGGTGAAATTAACCTCTGCATTTGACCCATCACCTTGTTCCACCCCCTTGGAGGTGAGGGGAGCAGAGAGCAGCAGCGACAATTCGCCGTGTAATGGCGTGATCAATTTTATTGTCTTTGAGAGTCCATATGTATTTACTCAGTTCTGTAGAATTCTTTAGTTGGGGCCTACAAAATTATGCTGTGTGATTGTTATAACTGGTTTTAAAGGTGTTTTCTGTGAGTCCAATGTAAGTCTCTGTGTTTGAGTTGTCCTTGCGGGTGACACTGGCTTGGTAAACAACTGATGTTTTTAAGCACTTTTTCTTGAGTGGCCAGGTAATCCTTTTTCTGCAATTGCAGCTATTTGTGGAGTTAGAGTCGATAGCGGTTGCTTGTCTGTGAGTGCTCAGGATCTTTTTTGTTGTGTGAGTCAATGGTTTGTTTGATATTCATCATGCAGCTGGAGCTAAGTTTCAAGGTGTTCCTGTTGAATATCTTCCTGAGTACACGTTTTTTGGGGAAGTGCTTGTCAATGAGTGCGAGGAATTTGTGTCCGATGTTACTAGCCGGCATCGACAGGATACTGTCAACTCAAGAATTCTACAGAACTGAGTAAATACATCATACTTGCCAACCCTCCAGGATTTTCCGGGAGACTCCCGAAATTCAGCGCCTCTCCCGAAAACCTCCCGGGACAAATTTTCTCCCGAAAATCTCCCGAAATTCAGGCGGACCTGGAGCAATGTTGTTGTAATATATTGAGTTGGAGGCAATAAACGGGCGAGGGGATGAAGTACGTCTCTTTACTGTAGACTTCAGAACAGACTCACACACTTGACGTCAGGTGCGCAACACCACGTAAATCGTTGGCCAACCAAAAAGTAACCACAGTACGCTATAGCTAACATTCACCAGGAGATGGCAACAGACAAACATAGATCACTCTATTACATTCCAGTCTCTCCATGTTTTCTCGCCATGGTAACATGTGATCCACATGCACTGTGCGCTGTCTCTGTCCCTCTTGATAGATAGATAGATTGAGATATATGTATATATATATATATATGTGTGTATATATATATACATATATATATATATATATATATATATATAAGAAAATACTTCACTTTCAGTGAATTCTAGCTATATATATATATATATATATATATATATATATATATACATATATTTATTTATTTTATCATATATATATATATATATATATATATATATATATATATACAGTATATATATATATATATATATATATATATATATATGAAATACTTGACTTGGTGAATTCTAGCTGTAAATATACTCCTCCCCTCTTAGCCCCCGCCCCACCCGGACCACGCCCCCCACCCCCCACCCCCCCACCTCCCGAAATCGGAGGTCTCAAGGTTGGCAAGTATGAAATACATATGGACTCTTAAAGACAATAAAATTGATCTCGCCATTACATGGCGTATTGTCGCATGGAGCTCACCATACAACAGTGCAGCTAAAAGATGTAACCTGTGCCTGAAAGAAAAATGTTTCATTCTATACCACCCCAGCATGTCCACTTTAAACAAACCCAACAAACTGGTCTCATCATGCCGACACAGAAGCAAGGTAGAAAATGGATTAGAAAGGACAGATTCTAAAAAATTATAATTAAAAAATATATATACAGGTATTTTTTTTAAACTTGGGACTTCCCGCGGGACATAGTTTGGGGACCACTGCATTAACATATTTAATTCCAATTATAATAATGACACATTCAAGTATTCATACAATACACATTTTAAATAGTTCAATAAGTGCATATATGTATGTATATTGAAAAAAATTAGTTTAGTTTAAGTTTATTTTAAATCAGTTCCCACCATGCACCTTGTTTCCAACCAAAAATAATTCACCTTGAGGGTTTATTCCTATTCACTTTTCTCTTGAGGGTACATGCAAAGTTCCAACATAAAAGAGAGAGGATGACATTCACTTCTAATAAGAAGAGGTCGGTCTCATTATCGACAGTCCTGAGGCTTGGTACCAAATTGGTACCATTCTTTTCCTGCCTGTTCTCCATGTGTGCCGAGTCACAAGCAGTGACAAAGTATGTGCCAGAAATGGATCACATAAAATGAAACAAGGTGCAGACTTCCAGAGACAAGATGTGTGTGTGTGTGTGTGTGTGTGTGTGTGTGTGTGTGTGTGTGTGTGTGTGTGTGTGTGTGTGTGTGTGTGTGTGTGTGTGTGTGTGTGTGTGTGTGTAACATTTCTAACTGGCTGAAGAATTTCCTCTTTAATTTGTTTTGTCCTTTCGTTCATCTCTCTTTGTTCCTGTCCAATCAGCAAAGTTCACAGGGTTGAATATTTGTGTATGGTTTTAATATGTTGGACCATTTTATCCCACATATGGACATATCGTCCTAAGAACCTAAGAGTTAGAAATTCTGGAAACAATTGTCCTGTTATGCAAAACATATATCACATAACATTTAAAAATACATTTGTAGTAGTTCTAAGTGGGTGTGGGTACTAAAAGTTAACTTAGTAGTTAAAAGGCAATAGTTTATCAGTAGCTGTGAATTAAAACCAGCACTATTATAAAAGACTTAAATCAAATAAAAACACAAATGTTCCCACACTAAAACACACACACTGCAAATAGGGGAATACACTGCAAAATAAAACCAAGCCTCAAAATAAAAGCACCAGATCAGGGGTCGGCAACCCAAAACGTTGAAAGAGCCATATTGGACCAAAAATACAAAAAACAAATCGGTCTGGAGCCGCAAAAAATGAAAAGCCGTATATAAGTCTTATAATGAAGACAACACATGATGTAAATGACTATATTAGCTATAATAGCCTACTATCAAAATGACTGTGTCGCAGGCTGAAGCAAATCTTTGACAGAAATGTTGAAAGGTAATATTTATTCTACACATTTTTACAACGTAGGAAACCATTAGTAAATCGAAGACCTCTATGAAAAATACAAACAAAGGACCCAGATTTCCCTCGCCCGGACACGGGTCACCGGGGCCCCCCTCTGAAGCCAGGCCCGGAGGTGGGGCACGATGGCGAGCGCCTGGTGGTCAGGCCTGTCCCCATGGGGCCCGGCCGAGCACAGCCTGAAGAGGCAACGTGGGTCCCCCCTCCAATGGGCTCACCACCCATAGCAGGAGCCATAGAGGTCGGGTGCAGTGTGAGCTGGGCGGAAGCCGAAGGCAGTGCACTTGGCGGTCTGGTCCTCGGCTACATAAGCTAGCTCTTGGGACGTGGAACGTCGCTTCGCTGGGGGGGAAGGAGCCTGAGCTAGTGCGTGAGATATAGTCGGACTCACTTCGGCGCACAGCAAGGGCTCTGGAACCAGTTCTCTCGAGAGGGGCTGGACTCTCTTCCACTCTGGCGTTGCCGGCAGTGAGAGGCAACGGGCTGGGGTGGCAATTCTTGTTTCCCCCCGGCTCAAAGCCTGCACATTGGAGTTCAACACCCAGTGGACGAGAGGGTAGCTATACCCTCCGCCTTCGGGTGGGAGAACGGGTCCTGACTGTTGTTTGCGCTTACGCGACAAACGGCAGCTCAGAGTACCCACACTTTTTGGATTCACTCGAGGGAGTACTGGAGGAGAGTGCTCCCCCGGGTGATTACCTCGTTCTACTGGGGGCCTTCAACACTCATGTTGGCAACGGCAGTGAAACCTGGAGAGGCGTGATTGGGAAGAATGGCCGCCCGGATCTGAACCCGAGTGATGTTTTGTTATTGGACTTTTGTGCTCGTCACAGATTATCCATAAGAAACACCATGTTCAAACATAAGGGTGTCCATATGTGCACTTGGCAGTTCCATGATCGACTTTGTAGTTGTGTCATCCGATTTGCGGTCTCATGTTTTGGACACTCGGGTGAAGAGAGGGGTGGAGCTTTCTACCGATCACCACCTGGTGGTGAGTTGGCTGCGATGGTGGGGGAGGATGCCGGACAGACCTGCTGGGAACGCATAGCAGAGTCTCCTGTCAGAGAGAGTTTCAATTCCCGTCTCCGGAAGAACTTTGAACATGTCACGAGGGAGGCGCTGGACATTGAGTCCGAGTGGACCATGTTCCGCACCTCTATTGTCGATTCAGCTGATTGGAGGTGTGGCCGCAAGGTGGTTGGTGCCTGTCGTGGCGGTAATCCTAGAACCCGCTGGTGTCCACCAGCGGTGAGGGATGCCGTCAAGCTGAAGAAAGAGTCCTATCGGGTTCTTTTGGCTCATAGGACTCCGGAGGCAGCAGACAGGTACCGACAGGCCAAGCAGTGTGCGGCTTCAGCGGTCGCGGAGGCAAAAACTCGGACATGGGAGGGGTTCGGGGAGGCCATAGAAAATGACTTCCAGATGGCTTCGAAGCGATTCTGGAACACCATCTCCCGCCTCAGGAAGGGGAAGCAGTGCAGTGTCAACACCGTGTATGGTGGGGATGGTGTTCTGCTGACCTCGACTGCGGATGTTGTGGTTCGGTGGAGGGAATACTTCGAAGACCTCCTCAATCCTACCAGCACGTCTTCCTATGAGGAAGCAGTGCCTGGGGCATCTGTGGTGGGCTCTCCTATTTCTGGGGATGAGGTTGCCGAGGTAGTTAAAAAGCTCCTCAGGTGCAAGGCCCCGGGGGTGGATGAGACCCGCCCGGAGTTCCTTAAGGCTCTGGATGCTGTGGGGCTGTCTTGGTTGACAAGACTCTGCAACATCGCGTGGACATCGGGGCCGGTACCTCTGGATTGGCAGACCGAGGTGGTGGTTCCTCTCTTTAAGAAGGGGAACCGCAGGGTGTGTTCCAACTATCGTGGGATCACACTCCTCAGCCTTCCCGGTAAGGTCTATTCAGAGGAGGCTACGCCAGATAGTCGAACCTCGGATTCAGGAGGAACAGTGTGGTTTTCGTCCTGGTCGTGGAACTGTGGACCAGCTCTATACTCTCGGCAGGGTCTTTGAGGGTGCATGGGTGTTTGCCCAACCAGTCTACATGTGCTTTGTGGAATTGGAGAAGGCATTCGACCGTGTACCCCGAGAAGTCCTGTGGGGAGTGCTCAGAGAGTATGGGGTTTCGGACTGTCTGATTGTGGCTGTCCGCTCAGTGTATGATCAGTGTCAGAGCTTGGTCCGCATTGCCGGCAGTAAGTCGAACCCGTTTCCAGTGGGGGTTGGCATCCGCCAAGGCTGTCCTTTGTCACCGATTCTGTTCATAACTTTTATGGACAGAATTTCTAGGTGCAGTCAGAGCATTGAGGGTATCTGGTTTGGTGGCTGCAGGATTAGGTCTCTGCTTTTTGCAGATGATTTGGTCCCGATGGCTTCATCTGGCCAGGATCTTCAGCTCTCACTGGATCTGTTCGTAGCCGAGTGTGAAGCGACTGGGATGGGAATCAGCACCTCCAAGTCTGAGTCCATGGTTCTCGCCCGGAAAAGGATGGATTGCCATCTCCGGGTTGGGGAGGAAATATTGCCCCAAGTAGAGGAGTTCAAGTACCTCGGAGTCTTGTTCACGGGTGAGGGAAGAGTGGATCGTGAGATCGACAGGCAGATCGGTGCGGCGTCTTCAGTAATGCGGACGCTGTATCGATCCGTTGTGGTGAAGAAGGAGCTGAGCCGGAAGGCAAAGCTCTCAATTTACCGGTCGATCTACGTTCCCATCCTCACCTATGGTCATGAGCTTTGGGTTATGACCGAAAGGACAAGATCACGGGTACAAGCGGCCGAAATGAGTTTCCTCCGCCAGGTGGCGGGGCTCTCCCTTAGAGATAGGGTGAGAAGCTCTGTCATCCGGGAGGGGCTCAAAGTAAAGCTGCTGCTCCTCCACATCGAGAGAAGCCAGATGAGGTGGTTCGGGCATCTGGTCAGGATGCCACCCGAACGCCTCCCGAGGGAGGTGTTTAGGGCACGTCCGACCAGTAGGAGGCCACGGGGAAGACCCAGGACACGTTGGGAGGACTATCTCTCCCGGGTGGCCTGGGAACGCCTCGGGATCCCCCGGGAGGAGCTGGACAAAGTGGCTGGGGAGAGGGAAGTCTGGGCTTCCCTGCTTAGGCTGCTGCCCCCGCGACCCGACCTCGGATAAGCGGAAGAAGGTGGATGTATGGATGGATAGTAAATCAGAGGCTACTCAGAAGGTGAGATAACTCCTGGAAATGACTGGCCAAAGGTATAGATGTGTGTGTCCAAGTTAAAGGAAACGGCAGGCTGTCTTCTTCTAATAGATTTATTACAATCTTTGGCAAGCTAGGTAATGTTTGCTGTGGTCTGGAACAACATGGCACACAAACAACTATCTGAAATGCAGCCATTATTACATACAGATAATGTGTCATGAGACATGCAAAACTAAATTATATACAAAGAGAATAAAAGTGAAGGATACTAAATGAGCTCAAATATAGCTACAAATGAGGCATAATGATGCAATATGTACATACAGCTGGCCTAAATAGCATGTTAGCATTAATTAGCTTGCAGTCATGCAGTGACCAAATATGCCTGGTTCACACTCCAACAAGTCAATAACATCAACAAAGCTCACCTTTGTGCATTCACGCACAGCATGAAACTTTTGGTGGACAAAATGAGACAAAGAAGGAGTGGAAGATTTTACATGTAAACAAACTGTTGCATCACAGTCCACACAATGGTGAGTTCAAGAACCGCCAACATTAGTAGGACTAAACGATGTTCACCAAAAACTGTCAACAGTGAAGCATACACACAAACATATTAAACAGTGGGCTTTCTAACAATTGGGAATGGTTGTGTCATGTTTGTCCTCAAACAAAATACATACTAAAACAAAAAAAATATTTTCACCCCACCTTTTTCCATTTTCAATCCTTTTTTAAAAATGCTCCAGGGAGCCACTGAGGCGGCACTAAAGATCCACATGCGGCTTGAGAGTCGCGGGTTGCTGACCCCCGCACTAGATGATAATTTAAACTATTGTCCAAACCCAGTAATTAAATTTAAGTGCCAAGTGACTAAGTTAAACATCTTAGTAAAACATTAGATGTTTAATAAATACAGCAGTTAAAATAGTGGGATAAAAAATTATTGACAGGTTAAAATGGTGCACAGTAAAACAATCCTTGGCCAGTGTCAATTGTTCGACCTTTTCCCGAGTACGCCACAACATCCTTTCATTTGCATCAAAAATAGCTGAATGTTCGTCGAAGCTCAGAGGTTTTGGCGTGCCATGCGCTCCACTCAAGCTGTGGTTTAAACCAGAAGTTGCCAGAGAGAGGTTGTGTCTTCCCGCTCTGCCTTGATCAGCGACTGGCAGGTTCGTAGAGCCCTTCCTATTGCACATTTAAAATGCTTTATTTGAAATTCAATTCGGTCCTCAGAGGGGTGAATCAAAATATAAATTACATTTTAGGGGGTATTTCACAGATGTTATTTAGAGTTGGTCTCAGGACGAGTACCATGTACTCAAAAACGGCATGCTTTGGTACAGCCATAACGGCCATAACATTCTGTATCATATATGTTATGGCTGTGACGCAAAAATCGGAATGTCTCCAATTCGGAAATGATCCATGTAAATTAAAGTTAAAGTACCACTGATAGTCACACAAACACTAGGTGTGGTGAAATTAACCTCTGCATTTGACCCATCCCCCTTGTTCCACCCCCTGGGAGGTGAGGGGAGCAGTGAGCAGCAGCGGTGGCCGCGCTCGGGAATCATTTTGGTGGTTTAACCCCCAATTCCAACCCTTGATGCTGAGTGCCAAGCGGGGAGGTAATGGGTAATACAGCTGTCAAAGATCTATGAATGCATAATAAAATGAACACATTGTACTAAGTGTCCTGCATACTGGTGTGATTGCATATTTAATAATACAATTTAAAAATGTTTACTGAATGCTGGGGGAAAAAAAGCCTTTTTTGCCTGTCCCTGCTTAAAAAAGTTAAACATTACTATAAAATATGATCAAATAAATCCTTCAGAATTAGATTTTATTTTTTTTATCTGTGTATGTATATGATTATTGTAATTTTTTTTGTGATTAATCACATGAGTTAATGTGTTATTTTTGACAACGGTAATCATTTTTAATTGCGTAAAAATTATATATATATATATATATATATATATATATATATTTATATATATATATATATATATATATATATTTTTTTTTTACTAAATTAAGAAATATATTAAAAAAATAGCAAAGAAGTCCCCACATTGTGTATATTTGTTTGCTTGGGGAAAAAAAAAAAGAATCACGCCGTGTCCCAGGTTGTTTTTTTTTACTCAGTCCTGTTACCCTAACCATCATTGGGATTTGGAATAAATCCAAAGGGCCCCTGACTGAAATGTCCACCCAATAGATCCCCTGACCCTCTGGAAAAGTTGGAATACCCCACAAGTCAGATGGTCCACATTATGCATATCCTTTGCAGTCCAAAGGCCAAAAGTAAGTTCACTCAATTATTTAATTTTTTATATATATTTGATGATATTGTCAACTCTTAGCACAGACCTGTTATCTATTTTTCTTACGGATTTTATTTTTAAAATACATATTTTCTTGCCTCACTTTAATCTGCTTCGTGTCAACATACGGTTTGCCTGAATGCCATGTGGTTATAATTCATGTATTTTCGGTTACTTTCAGTCCTGTCACTCCAGAGATACTGTGGGTCCACTCTCCAAAGTCAAAGCTGTACAATATTATTACGTTACTTCGTTTAACTACTGTAGTTGTTAGTAGTACATTCTACTGTATTTTATACAGTATATCTTATCAAATGTTATATTATTTTCTTTTAAAGGCATGTTACAGTACATGCTAAAATTGTGCTGATTTGAGCACCATTTATTAAATTGATTTCAAAGATTTTCAGTAGGAGACGCTGATTTGAGATACAAGTGTTTTGAGTTAAGAGCATCACCACAGAGGAAAACAAAGGCCAACTAGTAATGTTATTCTGTATAGGGGAGTGAATAATTGGCTGAAGTGTAACTACTGCACATAAATGAACCTACTCAGTGGCCTAGTAGCTAGTAGTTAGAGTGTCTGCCCTGAGATCGGTAGGTTGTGAGTTCAAACCCTGGCCGAGTCATACCAAAGACTATGAAAATGGGACCCATTACCTACCTGCTTGACACTCAGCATCAAGGGTTGGAATTGGGGGTTAAATCACCAAAAAATGATTCCCGGGCGCGGCACCGGTGCTGCCCACTGCTCCCCACTGCTCCCCTCACCTCCCAGGGGGTGATCAAGGGGATGGGTCAAATGCAGAGGACAAATTTCACCACACCTAGTGTGTGTGTGACAATAATTGGTACTTTAACTTTAACTTTTAACTTAAATAAACTTCTTAACCTGTTGTGGTTGTATCTTAAAGGATAGCAAGTGGTGTCCAAATGTTTGCCACCAAGGGCTGCATACTGAATAGCCAAACTATGCGAGGTGAGAGCCATTCTAATATTTTATTTTAGAAAAAAAAAAAAATTATATATTTGAGATGAAAAACTGGCAGCTATGTGCTGCAGCATATTGTTAATTGTAAGAAAACAGAGCAAAAAGACGAACTGTAATAAGAGAAACTGATATTTTGATACTCCATCCATCCATTTTTCTACCGCTTGTCCCTTTCAGGGTCATGGGGGTGCTGGAGCCTATCTCAGCTGCACACTCACATTCACACAATGGGGCCAATTTAGTGTTGCCAATCAACCTATCCCCAGGTGCATGTCTTTGGAGGTGGGAGGAAGCCGCAGTACCCGGAGGGAACCCACGCAGTCACGGGGAGAACATGCAAACTCCACACAGAAAGACCCCGAGACCGGAGATCGAACCCAGGACCTTCGTATTGTGAGGCACATGCACTAACCCCGGTCCACTGTGCTGCCCATATTTTCATACCATGAACTAAAAATAATATGCTTTGTCACCTACAGGGAATAATTGTCATTAAATAATGCAATACCGGGGCGATATAGCTCGGTTGGTAGAGTCGCCGTGCCAGCAACTTGAGGGTTCCAGGTTCGATCCCGGTTTACGCCATCCTAGTCACTGCCGTTGTTTCCTTGGGCAAGACACTTTACCCACCTGCTCCCAGTGCCACCCACACTGGTTTAAATGTAACTTAGATATGGTTTCTCTATGTAAAAGCGCTTTGAGTCACTAGAGAAAAGTGCCATATAAATATAATTCACTTCACAATTTAACTGTTTTGAAAATGAAATCAATCGACACTAAATCATTAGATCTTTCCCCCCAAGAAAATCATACCATAATCACATACATATTCATTCAGCACATTAGGTGACAAAGCTTATAACTTTTAGTTAACGTTATCAAAAAAAAATTCCATTGCATTTTGTCTTTTTTCTCTGTTTTCTGAAATTGTTACTGTTATTTTTTTTTTTGTTAGATTTTATTCCGACAGTATACAGCACATAGGTGACAAAGCACAATAGTTTTCGTTATAGTATGTGTTTTTTTCCCCAGCAGGTCATTTTGATGATTTTTCTTATTAAATACATAATCTTTATCTAAAAAAAAAAAGGTTCAAGATGTTCATCATAATTATTGTTCTGTGTACTTTGTGAACACTTGTAGTTTGAACAGTCTCTTAATATTGTCGGAAAAAAAGAACAAAAACAAAAACGCAACAGTACATATGAAATATGAATATTGGTTTACCTACTATGGTATATTATGTATTTATTTATTCACTGTTCTGTTACAGAATGATGAAAAGGGGTAGGATTAAATAAACTCAGCTTCTTCCTATTCCTTTTCGGACACAACTGGAATTATGTGATGCATTACATTGTATCGAATGCATGTTCTAAATAAAGTGAAACTGAACTGAATATGCTGTGGTCAACAAAATGTCAAATGTCCCCATTGTGGACACACCTATGTGACCAAACTGACCAATGAAAAGAAGTGTGTTTTAATAGCAGTACCTATGATGGCCACCAGGTGGCATCACGGGCACTGGAGGCAGCCATGTGCTGAGACAAGAGAGGTTAGTTAGTTAGTGGGCAGGATTGTGATCACTTGAGCAGACACAAGAGGAGAAAGTCAAGGAGGAAGAAGACACAAACTTATTGAAGCTCACATTTCCTTAAAGACGCTCATAGTCCAGTTTTTGTACGTTCGGTAACTTTGAAGTTAAGTCGCCAACTTTGTTTTTGTGGAGGTGCTGGTGGATGTTTAAAGCGGACCAAGGTGTAACGCTAAGCCCAGAGGAATGTATCCGAGTCGGACAGCGCCGAGCGGGGACCTCCGGAGATGTTCAGGCTGGATGGCCCTGCTGCTCATCGGCATCTTGGACATCCGTGCTGCCGGTGAGTTTCCAAACTTCTTCCAACTTTTTTTTTTATTTTTAATTTTTTAATTTTTTGTAAACCTCTTTTTCTTCCTGCTTTTGTAATGTAGTATCCGAACATGCGTGGATTCAAATTGTCATCGACAAAAAATAAATACTTTTTAGTGATGCTGAGTTCATCACAAAGGTGCAAAACGCTGGTGTCTTATGTGGCTCAGGGGCCATTGGTGGAGCATACATATGAATTTGGATTAAGAGTTGACAATTTCATCAAATATATATAAAAAATTAAATAATTGAGTGAACTTACTTTTGGCCTTTGGACTGCAACGGATATGCATAATGCAACTTCCTGTGGACCATCTGACTTGTGGGATATTCCAACTTTTCCAGAGGGTCAGGGGATCTTTTGGGTGGACATTTCAGTCCGGGGCCCTTTGGATTTATTCCAAATCCCAATGATAGTTAGGGTAACAGGACTGAGTGAAAAAAATAACCTGGGACACGGTAAAAGCGTGATTCTTTTTTTTTTTTGTCTTCAAGCAAACAAATATGCATGATGTGGGGACTTCTTTGCTATTTTTTTACATATTTCTTAATTCAGTAAAAAAAAAATAAAAAAAAAAAAATATATATATATATATATATATATCACTTTTTTCGGACTATAAATCGCAGTTTTTTTCATAGTTTGGCGTGCGACTTATACTCAGGAGCGACATATGTGTGAAATTATTAACACATTACCGTAAAATATCAAATAATATTATTTATGTCATTCACGTAAGAGACTAGACGTTTAAGATTTCATGGGATTTAGCGATTAGGAGTGACAGATTGTTTGGTAAACGTATAGCATGTTCTATATGTTATAGTTATTTGAATGACTCTTACCATAATATGTTACGTTAACATACCAGGCGCGTTCTCAGTTGGTTATTTATGCCTCATATAACGTACACTTATTCAGCCTGTTGTTCACTATTCTTTATGTATTTTAAATTGCCTTTCAAATGTCTATTCTTGGTGTTGGGTTTTATCAAATACATTTCCCCCAAAAATGGGACTTATACTCCAGTGCGACTTATATGTTTTTTTCCTTCTTTATTGTGCATTTTCGGCCGGTGCGACTTATACTCCGGAAAATACGGTATATACATAATAAATATATATATATATATATATATATATATATATATATATATATATATATATATATATATATATATATATATCATCAGATTGATCATACAGATACATTTGGATTAATCATGATTAATCACAGATTATTACTCGCTTCAATAATTCAAAATAACTGAAAAAAAGAGCCCATATTTTGAAGATAAATGTACGGTAATTTCATTATTAGAAGTGTTTTCCTTGAAAGTACTACATTTATTTGCTCAAAACTTGCTAACAGTTTTATCTAAAGTCCAGTCAGAGTGTATTTTGGAGTGAAATTTGCCAGTTGGAGTCTCCTCGCTCATCTTTGAACTGGTGTATGTATTGACCTGGTCACTAACCATATAACAGCCCTGTAAACCAAAAAGGTTCATTGGGTCTTCAAAAAATGGTGTTGTTCTTATAGCCGCACCCGTGTGTTTACTTTCGTACCTGACGGTTTCGCCCACAACTGTTGCCTTCTTAAGAGGTTGTCACGTGATGTGTGTATATATATATATATATATATATATATATATATATATATATATATATATATATATATATGTGTATATATGTATATTTATGTTTTTTATATAGGGTGGTATTTATCAGTGGAGAGGGTGTCTGGTAGCCAAGTAGGATGACTGTGACTAAGGTATTAAAATAATTAACGTAGATTTGAAGGTAGTTGCAGATTTGAGACTCTAGATGGCAGTGGTGTATAACCTATTGAACACTTCAAAGAGTAAGTGGTACGAGAAGCTACCCATTAAACCGACACATTGGAAATGTCAGAATGTTGCAGTACCATCTCATTAAAACCAACAAAACTAAAGACAAGTTTCTGTTATTGAGTTGATATATCAAGATATTACAGTTTATTTTCTCACTCTATGCAGAGAACTTGCAGCGAGACGGACAGACCTTGTTTGTTGATACTGTTACGTGATTGGCTGTTAGCGTGTCACTCCCATTGCTCAGTGACACTTCCTGTTTCCTGTTTGCTGGAGCGAGTGACTTCATGAAACAAATCTTGCTTCATAATTAAAAAAATTATTTCGACCAAAAAATATAAATATATATCGAAAATTTTATCGAACGCATTTTATTTTCATATCGATTGTCTATCACGATATATAGTGATATCGTATATGTAATTATGTGTAGATATATTAATATGTATGTGTAGACTGTGTATGTTTTACTAAATTAAAACATATATAAAAATAGCAAAGAGGTCCCCACGTTGTACATATATTTTTCTTTATGCAGGTCACCAGTGGACAAAAGTGTGGACACCCCTGTAAGTGTAAAAGGTCGCCTGGGTCTTCCATCATTATAACCAATGAATGTCTTTGTTTCCCTCCTCTATTGGTTTTTGTTAGGCCGTGATAATCCCATACGTGTAATTTAAACAGTGCCCCATGCAAACAAAGCGGTCTCCCCTCTCATGTAAATGATCTTTGCTATTTAGATGATGGGCCCCATTGTCAGTGAGGAGCCACCACACACGGGGAAAGACTCGACTCCTCAGGGCCTCAATGTGAGCCTCTTAGGCGGGCAGCTGGAGAGCTATTGTGCCTCCTAACCCCCGTTAGAGATAAGGAGGAGGCCATTGGGGTGAAGTTTTCAGGCGACAGTTGTGTCACTTGTTAGAAGCTGGGTGAGGATGAAGAACTTTTTGAGATGAGTTCTTCTATGGCAGGAAGCTGGTTCTCAGGAGTGTATTAAGCAATACACTTAGCAAATTGAGCTGCAAGTGTCTTATCAATAGGGATGGGTATCTTTCACGATTTGGTACCAATTCCCAGTACCTGGGTATCGATACTGGTACTCAAGAGTACCAATTTTGGTTACATTTGTTGTGTCTTAATAAATGTCAGTTATCTAATAATAAGAAGTAATTTTTTACGTAACATTTAAAAATGAGCTGATTATGATAAATGTGCTGTCAATGTGTTATATCTTGTTTTCTTATTGCATTTCTGAGTCTCATTTGCAAGTATTATACAGTAGACTTTGCATGCAGTCGCAATTCCAAGACATTATTTATATATACTGTATATATATATATATATATATATATATTAGGGCTGCAACAACTAATCGATTCAATCGATTAAAATCAATTATAAAAATAGTTGGCGATTAATTTAGTCATCGATTCGTTGGATCTACGCGATACGGATGCGCGCAGGCAATTTTTATTTATTTTTATTTTTATTTTTATTTTTTTTATAAACCTTTATTTATAAACTGCAACATGTACAAACAGCTAAGAAACAATAATCAAAATAAGTATGGTGCCAGTATGCTGTTTTTTTTCCAATAAAATACTGGAAAGGATAGAAATGTAGTTTGTCTCTTTTATCCGATTAGTAATCGATTAATCGAAGTAATAATCGACAGATTAATCGATTATCAAATTAATCGTTAGTTGCAGCCCTAAAATATATATATATATATATATATATATATATATATATATATATATATATATATATATATGTATGTATGTATGTATGTATGTATGTATGTATATATATATATGTATGTATGTATGTATGTATGTATGTCAGTTCAGTCTCATGTTGCGCCTTACAGAGTTTGTGTACTGTTAGTATTGTACTTATTATTTGGGGCGGTGTGGCTCCGTTGGTAGAGCGGCCATGCAAGCAACTTGAGGGTTCCAGTTTGACCCCCGCTTCTGCCATCTTAGTCACTGCCGTTGTGTCTTTGAGCAAGACACTTTATCCACCTGCTCCCGGTGCCAGCCACACTGGTTTAAATGTCGATAATCGGTTTCACTATGTAAAGTGCTTTGAGTTTTTAGAGAGAAAAGCGCTATATAAATATAATTCACTTCACTTTACTATTATATACTTATTGTTTGATTGTAACATACATTGTAAGATACATCTCAGTTGTAGTTTTCATTGCCCAATGTGGAGGTGTTAAAAAACAGCCATGTAAAATCCATCCATTCATCCATTTTCTACCGCTTATTAATTTGCATCTAGTTAGCACATTTAGGAAAAGGGGAACCTTACCTTTCCAGCATTTTCTATAAAGCATACTTGCTTTGTTGGCATGGACAATTGTAACATTACCTAGAGGCAGTCTGGCTGAGTCCACTTTGAGTGCTTGTTTCCTAGCCAAGTGTTTGAGCCGCTGTTTTCTCTGGGTGCCACCCCCTCTGGTGTGGCATCATCTACAGAACTGGAGCCCATTTCACCGCATAGAAAGTGTGGATAAAGACATGTAAAACTATTACTTTGATCACTTAATTATATGTTTTTGTTGCTCTGGTCCATGACTTCTTCAAAGCTGATATGGTTAACATTACAAGCAAAAACTAAATATAAAGGAATCACCATTTTTGGACTTCCCTGCTCATCCATCTCATCTTCCATAGACACCAAAGCCTTTTTTATCATGCTCTTTCAGCATTTCCTCAAGCATCTCGAGGAAAAGATCAGTAGAAGAGAACGCAAAATCCATCTCGTTTTTAATTGCCGGATCTTTTCTTCTTTTGTTTTTCCGCAGGTTCTTACTCAGACTTTCTGCCCTCGAGGGTGCTCTGATTTTCGCATTGGCTTTAGTCCTTTACATTTTTTTTTTAATCCAATCTTAGACCAAAACCCTTTTTCTTCAAAGGCCTAATCATTAAAATGACTACTTCCAATTACACTTCTCTCGCTTTGTCCGTCCCATTTTGCGTGAGTCAATTTGACTGGAGAGGTTCATATTTTCCTCGTATTTCCATCATTCTGAAATGTATGCAGGCTGACCCCGTCTTTAGTTGGATTGCTACAACCTGCACAAATATTTGATCCTTCCTTCAAATTCCGTACGAACATATCTTGATTTCAGATGAAGATGCTACCAAAACACATACGAAGCCATATGAAACTGCATCTCGTCTTCTGTAGGTGACGTCAGCAGCCTGATGCTGGCCGCACACATTTTGAAAATGTGCTGAAACTCTATAGAAAAGAAGCCTAAAATCACTACTAGGAATGTAGCGATTCTGTAGATACTGCGGTATTACAGTTATATAATGACAACATTTTACAATTACAGTATGTGTGTTTATCCTAAACATTCATGCCACTTCATTTTACACACTATGGCATTTTTAAGTCTCTCTTTTTGTTTTGGGACATATACAACAATAAAATCGTACAGTGGCCTTAATACCTTGATAACATCGTACTGTGAGAATTTTATATTGTTACATCCCTAATCACTACCATGTCTATTTTGGGAGGACTTTTACCTGTAGACAACATTTTAGATCAGTGGTTCTTAACCTTGTTGGAGGTACCGAACCCCACCAGTTTCATATGCGCATTCATCCAACCCTTCTTTAGTGAAAATTAAAATGTTTTTTTTTTCAAATTCAAGACAAAGTTATATGTTTTTGGTAACACTTTAGTATGGGGAACATATTCTAAGTAACAAAGACTTAATTTAGAGTTATTTGGTGAGGGTTAGGGCCGGGGTTAGAGGGTTAGGGTTATAATAAGGCCATGCCGAATAAGGCATTAATAAGTACTTAATAATGACTAATTAGGAGACAATATGTTGCTAATTTGCATGTTAATGAGCATTGATTGATTGATTGATTGAAACTTTTATTAGTAGATTGCACAGTACAGTACATATTCCGTACAATTGACCACTAAATGGTAACACCCGAATAAGTTTTTCAACTTGTTTAAGTCGGGGTCCACGTAAATCATTTAATGGTGAATATGTTCCCCATACTAAAGTGTTACCAAGGTTTTTTTTTACTGGTGCACAAAATGAACCGTGCATGAACATCACCTTGTTCAAAGAACAAAACCAACACAGTGCATAAACTCACAACAAATTACACACCTGCAAATCAGTGTGACTTCTGCTGTTGCCGTATCCGTAATACGCCGATAGGGAGAAGTTTTTATTTACACGATGAGTCGGGTGTGTCTTGACCTCCGCCGAACCCCTGAGCCCGACTCACCAAACCCCTAGGGTTCGATCGAACCCAGGTTAAGAACCACTGTTTTAGATAAATAAGTGCCAATGGGGCCCTTTAACATTATGTTCACATCCAGTGAAGACGCTTCCTTGTGTTTGCAGATACAGACTTTTCGTGGGTGTTGTTGAACTCTCTGTAACGAGAATGAATAGATAGAAGAAGAGAAAAATGTCATTTGAGGAGATGAGCGCAGTAGTCTGTGATCAGTGGTCGGTGGCTTTAACGTTTGTTCTGTGGAAGTGACTGAGGACACATGACAGAAACTGAAAGGCGGGGCTAGTTTCCTTTTAACTTTCTGCTGTCAAGCCTCCAGAGGTCACTGAAGTCAGTGCTCACTGGCCAGTACTTCTCTGGTCAACACCAGTCTAGAACATTTTGTCATAAGGTTTCCTGCATGGACAATGCAATAAAGTCCTATGGTCACAAGATCAGTTCGGTAAAGTGAAAACAAAGGAAGTTGACAGTAAAATGAACATGAGAAAATATGGATGCCATTGTGGGTTAGTGTGTTTGTGTGTTGTGTAGAGTAAGTAGGCAGATGATAGAAAACATCTGCAGGAGGAGTAGGAACAGAATTGCAAAATGGAAAGTGATCGTTCTGCGCAGGCAAATGACGTAGCTCGAACAAATATGATGTAAAAGTTGCATTGCTATTTAGACTGCAGTCATATCTAAAAAGATCAGATTTAGATCAGATTCCAAACTGATCCTGACTACCTCCTGGTGTGGCCCAAATCTGATGCGAAAATATCAGATTTGAAGCATTTTGGAGCATTTAGACTGGCAAAAAAATATTTGATATTTGTCATTTGAGGGCAATAAAATCAGATTTGGTGTTTTGTGCATGTAAACGGAGCCTCTGTGAGGTGTTTGTTGTGAGTGTTCTCCCTGTGTTTGCTTGGGCTCTCTCTGAGTACATCCCTAAAACATGCATGGTATGATAACTGGAGATTCTAAATCGAGGGTCAGCAACCCACGGCTCTTTAGCCCCGCCCTAGTGGCTTCCTGGAGCTCTTTCCGAGGTGTGTGAAAATGGAAAAAGATGAAGAAATTTTTTTGTTTTTGTTTTAACATATTTTCTGTAGGAGAACAAACGTGACACAAATCTTCCTAATTATTAGAAATCCCACTGTTTATGTTATACATGCTTCACTGATGAGAGTATTAGGCAAGCACCGTTTTGTCCTACTAATTTCAGTGATCATTGAACTCATCATAGTTTGTTTACATGTATAACTCTCTCCGATGCTGCTATAGAAAGATGTGTTTTATGCCACTCCTTCTTTGTCTCATTTTTTCCACCAAACGTTTTATGCTGTGCGTGAATGCACAAAGGTGAGCTTTGTTGATTTGCTGGAGTGCTTATCAGGCATATTTGGTCAATCCATGACTGCAAGCTAATCGATACTAACATGCTATTTAGGCTAGTGTATGTACATATTGCATCATTATGCCTCGTTGTAGGTATATCTGAGCTCATTTAATTTCCTTTACTTATGTCCATTGTGTATTTAATTTATATTTGCATGTCTCATGACACATTATCTATATGTAATATTGGCTGTTAGTCTGATAGTTGTTTGTATGCCATGTTGTTCCAGACCACAGCAAACATTACCCAGCTTGCAAAGATTAATCTGCCGTTTCCTTTAACTTGGACACACTCTTCTATACCTTTTGGCCATTGTGAGCCAGTCATTTCCAGAAGTTATCTCATCATCTCATCATACACGGCACACTTATCTGTTTAAAAAATTATTCAAGGGGGGGAACCTTAAACGATGGTTTAGTGTGGCTGAAACGGGGCTAAAGCTAAATAATTATTCGTTTAAGGGGTTAAACGACTTAGTGTAGACATGGCCTTAATTTGTTATTTTTCCGCCGCTTCCTGTTCATGGGTGAACTGGAGTGGTGCAGACAAACAAGCATTCACTCTCACATTCGCACCTATGGACAATCCACATCAAATTCACACCCAGGACCTCTGAGCTGTGAGGCAGACGTGCTCATCACACTCTCCCCGTGCTGCCTCTTGATTAACTTTTTCATGCATTTTTAGAAAAAAAAAATATCTGGAGCAGGAATTGTGTAAGTGGAGATATCAGTTTGATATTGTGTCCTCCATATGGCGTTCAGAATGCTCACCCTCGTTCCATCAATCGACCTGTGTGCCCTTAAGCGGCAAAGTAATAATCTGTGACAAGCCTATAAAAATAAATTGACGACAATGTTTTCCGTCTACGTAAATTGTGTACATGTTCCTGACGCGGGGGTATTTGTCTGAGAAGGTAAAAGGTCTTTCGCAGAGCACGAGACCCCATGTGAAATGTGTTTAGAATTGCATTTAGCTATTTAATAACACTCAGGGAGCCTATAGATCATGTAGGGCCCCGCTGTCACGCTACAGTCTGCAACACGGCGCAGTGTTGACACTAAAGGCACTTCACGTCGAGAGGAGGGGGGCAGTAATGTATTAGGGCTTGTCCTGCTCTCCTTGCTACTGAGATGTGTCTTGTGTGCTGCTCTGTGTCATCTGACATTTCCACCCACGTAATTTATACGCAGGTTAAAAAGACATGTTGACTGGGAGCTAACTAGTATAGAGCCGCTCGAACAAGTGACTGGTAACTGGTAAATACTAATTATTGGTGGTCAATGGAGTTAGTGGCTTGCATGTTGCACATATTTTTATTGTGTTTTAGGTTGTAAATACTTAGTTTTTATTGGTAATTTCAATTGAAAGTGGTTTGATGGCACTATCTGCAGGGAAGATGTAATGCTGGAGCTCAAGACTTTGCGATGTTGTGTATTCTCATGCATCATTTATTTTGGGAGGTAGAATAGATTTGGCACTACCTGTTCGTCCTGACTCATAAACACATTATTATAACACACCTGGTCTGCCAGAGAATAGGAAGACGGAGCAGGAGGGATCTTTATAGACTTTATCGCTGTAGAAACTTGGCAACTTGCTCAAAGTAAAACATTTTAAACCAAAAAAGTGCTGTTAAATTATGACCGTATTTTCCGGACTATAAGGCGCACTTAAAATAATTTTTTTTCTCAAAACTCGACAGTGCGCCTTATAACCCGGTACGCCTACTGTAAGGAATAAGTTTGGTTGAGCATACCCACCTCGAAGCTCTTTTATTTGGTACATGGTGTAATGATAAATGTGACCAGTAGATGGCAGTCAAACATAAGAAATAAGTGTAGGCTGCACTATGATGGCAATATGAGTCAAGTAAACAACACCAACATTTTATATGTTCCATTGAAAATATAGAACATTACACACAAAGCTCAAAAATCTATCAAAATGTTTTAGGACGACTTTGGTGAACTATGAAGCCGCACCGCATGATGTGCTTCAACATACGAGTATTATTATGGTGTGTGTATAAGGTAAAACATATTATATTGCGTTTTGTTTCGCAATATTATGCAAAAGCAACTTTTCTTATCTTCTGGTACCTGCTGATCTGTATTAGGGATGTGCATAAATCCTGAAAAATTGTGCGTGTCTGCCTTTGTAGTCCGTGGGGACACCATGGTCGATAAGCTTCTTCTTTTCTCCATCTTCTTGTTATGGGACATTCATCCTCCGCTGTTGCCATTTCTAATATAAAGTATTGTAAAGTTCTTACTTATATCTGTCAGTAAACTCGCCATGAAAGCGCTAAAACATACCGGTATAGTGAGTTGGCATTATTCACCCAAGGAACTTTAGTTATTAGAGTTCCGGTCGGACGTTTTTTTACGGGACACATTTCCTGTGTTGTTCTTTCCGGATGAGGAGATGCTGCTCCGTTATTGATTTAAGTCAAGTCTGAATGTCAATAAAACCGTTAGCTCCATCTTTTGACACTTCTTCCACTCCCGTTTTGTATGCTACACCGCTACAATAAAGATGACGGGAAAAGACGCTGCCGAAGGTGAGCCACGTAAATAAGACCGCCCACAAAACGGCGCATCCTGAAGCGACTGTCAGAAAGGGGCTTGAAGATGATCTGTAAAACATAATCTATGCAACATTTTGACCGAAGAACCACCATTACATATTATGTAGACCACAAGGAAGTGTTTTCAATGTAGAAAAAAAAAATAATAATAATATGACTCCTAAAAAGATTAAAAATAGACCATTCATCGGCAGTGCGCCTTATAATCCTGTGCGTCCTATGGTCCGGAAAATACGGTAGTCTAACCATGACTAATCACAAGTTATTACTAGCTTGTATAATTTAAATGTATTTAAAAAGACTCCCATATTTTAAAAGCAAACACAATTTTATTGTCAAAATGTCATCCATGAACATTTAAAAAATGTGTTACCTGAAATCACATAATCAATATGTTTAAAACTTGGTGACATTTTTATCCAAAGTCCAGTGAGGGTTTATTTTGTAGTGAAATATGGCATCGAGTGAACAGTCGCCGTCTCCACACTCATATTTGCACTGGCTTGTGCATCGACCTGATCACTGATTTTGTAACTACCTGTGCCACCTTTCAGGGAACCATTCATGATAAAGGTAAAACATCATATATGGTTCAAATAAATTGTCATTGATCTGTTTATATACATGATTAATGTGATTGTTTTCGTTATTAATCACATCAGTTAACTTGTTATTTTTTACAAAAAATTTAACAAGAACATCACAGCATGGTAAAATCATGGCATTAAAACCTAAAAATAAACTTCAGATTGTTTTCTTTGTCTTACTTTGGCCAAAAATTTAACAAACACATTCGAAAAGTACTGAAAAGTAATAAAATACATTCTGATAACACAAGTTAGCACCTTCTACGAATTCGCATAAAGGTTGCAAACGTTCCTTTTAAGTCAGGGGTGTCAAACTCAAATACAGAGTGGGCCAAAATTTAAAACTGAACAAAGCCGCGGGCCAAGGTTGAACAAATTAACCTTTTTGATAGGGACCCGAACAAGTTTTGCATTAAATATTGAACAAGCAAGGCTTATATAACTTTATAGTGACATGCAAAATCGAGTTTCAAATAATAATAATAATAATTAAAAAATATCAATGGCATATCAAATACAATTTCAATAAAAATTGAATGCCTCTTTTCTATTTGCAGCCTTCTGAGGCATCCCTCATTATCGAACGAAGGTGTTCATCAGTCATTAAATCTCGTATTCCACAGTCTTGGGGGCGTGCCTTACAGGCACTGCTTTTAACGTCCTCTACGAGCTGACGTCACGGCCGCTTTCCATCCCTTCTAACAACGTGCCCGCCTAGTCACAAGATATGAGCGGCTCCTGTACGCACACACACATAAATGCAAAGCATACTTCATCAACAGCGATACAGTTTACACTGAGAGTGGCAGTATAAGCAACTTTAACATTGTTAGAAATATACGCCACACTGTGAATCCACACCAAACAAGAATGACAAACACATTTTGGGAGAACATCCGCACCGTAAAACAACATAAACACAACAGAACAAATACCCAGAACCCTTTGCAGCACTAACTCTAACCCCCGCTACCTCCAAACCCCAGAGCGCGCCCACCCCCCCCACCCCACCCCATACACACACCTTGTAGCGTCTCAGAATCTGAGTTAGTGCTGCAAAGGGTTCTGGGTATTTGTTCTGTTGTGTTTATGTTGTGTTACTGTGCGGATGTTCTCCCGAAATGGGTTTGTCATTCTTGTTTGGTGTGGATTCACAGTGTGGCGTATATTTCTAACAATGTTAAAGGTTTTTATACTGGCACCCTCAGTGTAACCTGTATTGCTGAAGATCAAGTATGCGTTGCATTCACTTCTGTGTGCGTGCCAAAGCCGCACATATTATGTAACTGAGCCAGCACTCGTTGGACTGGACTAAAAGGGGACGTTACAATTCACGGGAGGGGCACTGAAATTTGGGAGTCTCCCGGGAGGTTTGGCAAATATGAGAATTAGCGGTGTACCGCGACACCGCCGCTGTATATAATCGGCGGGCCAGCTCTAGTGTTAATTTGATATCACCTCACGGGCCAAGTGAAATTGGGCCAGAGTTTGACACCCATGCTTTAAGTGAATAATCAGAGCCCTCCTATCAAAAAAGCGACAAATCTAGGGTAGAGACTTTTGGAGACTCTGAAAAGGCAGTAAATACAGTGAAACCCCAATTTATGAACTTTTCAATTGACAAACTTTTAGATCAAGCCAAACATGCCTCAGTGTGCGAACCATGTCTCTGTGGACGAACGCGTCATTTAGGCGCCTGCAGGCAAGAAAACAGGGTGAATCATTGTTGGGGAGATGGAGCCTTCCACTTTACTTGCTGTGCAGAAGTCACCTTTTCTTAGTTTTTTCGCCTTTTGACAAGTTTTGTCCATTTCGCCAACTCAATAGGAGTCCCAAAAACGCAACAGACCAGTGTAGAAAGGAGGAGGGAACAGCTGTGGGGTTAAAAAAACCAAAACTTTTTGCAAGGAGTACATGGCACTCACAAGCATGACCACAGCACAGTAAGTAACCACATCAAGTGTTATTTGTGATGAAGCTGGTCTTTTCTGGGAAAAGATGCCAGAGCAGAATTATCTCACAGCAGAGGAGAAGACAGTAATCGGATCGTCCCCTCGCTCTTCCAAAGCACAAACACGCAGACACGTACGGCTTCCCTCTTCCACTCCCCTGCCCCGTTCCTTTTACCTCCTTGTGTCTGCTCCTTTCTCATCAGTTTGCTGCCGTTGTTAATGTATGTGCATTTTTGAAGCAATATGGTTGTTGACGGTAAGGATTTCTGGTGATTTTGTTTGTGAGGACACCTTAGTGATTTCTGTGTAGGGTTGTACATTATACCGGTATTAGTATAGTACTACGATACTAATGAATCATATTTGGTTCAATACCGCCTCTGAAAAGTACCGGTCCGCCAAAATGTAAACGAACGCAATTGGTGGAGCTACACCTAACATCCACTGTAATGATACCAAGTACAGTAGCGTATCTAGTTGATACTATGATGATTACGTCAATATTTTTTGACATCAAAAAAATCTTCTTTCGATTTTTTAAAATGCATATTATGTTTATAAACTCAGGACATATGTCCCTGGACACACGAGGACTTTGAATATGACCAATGGTTGACCCTGTAATGACTTGGTATTGGATTGATACCCAAATTTGTGGTATCATCCGAAACTAATGCAAAGCATCAAACAACAGAAGAATAGGTAATTTTTTTAAATGACTTATACAAGCGGTAGAAAATGGATGGATGGATGTAGATAGCACATGTTAAAAGAGAAAGTAAGCAGATATTAACAGTAAATGAACAAGTAGATTAATGATTAATTTTCTACCACTTGTCCTTAATAATTTTGACAAAATAATAGAATGATAAATGACACAATATGTTACTGCATACGTCAGCAGACTAATTGGGAGACTTTGTTTGTTTACTTACTACTAAAAGACAAGTTGTCTTGTATGTTCACTATTTTATTTAAGGACAAACTTGCAATAAGAAAAATAGGTTTAATGTACTGTAAGATTTTTTGTTAAAATAAAGCCAATAATGCAATTTTTTGTGGTCCCTTTTATTCAGAAAAGTACCGAAAAGTATCGAAATAATTTTGGTACAGGTACCAAAATATTGGTATCGGAACAGCACTACTTCTACGTGTGTGCGTGTGTTGGCAGAGCAGAGCATTTAACAATTTGTTGTTGTTTTGACTTTTTTATTACATAAATAGTTGAGCCATCACCCCTTGTTATGTTTGTTTGATATACAGTACTATATATTACTTTTTATTGTGTTCAAAGTGTACAAACCTTCACTAAGATGTGGATATTTGTACAGTCTGTAACCCATTATTAATATTTACATTGTTTGTGTTGGGGAACTCTGCTTCACTATACAAACGTTTCTATTTACGAGCCCTGTAAATTGAGGTCCCACTGTATTGCTCTTCTCAACGAGCACTGGGTGGTGCTGTGGGCCCTTCCCAATTGGGACATTAAAAAAACAAAAGTTAGTTTGTAATTTTTAACATATATATATATATTTTGTGCTTTTCAGATTTTGCAAATGCACCAATTATGCAAATTACACAATTAGGTAAATTCATCATAGCCCTGCCACAATTACATTGCAGTTCTGTGGATAACACTTTGCCGTTTGTCTATTATATGTGTAAAACTGAATTGAAGAAGTGTTAAATGACTGTCAGATGCACATTCACTATATTGCCAAAAGTATTTGGCCACCCATCCAAATGATCAGAATCAGGTGTCCTAGTGACTTGGCCCAGCCATAGGTGTATAAAATCAAGCACTTAGGCATGGAGACTGTTTCTACAAACATTTGTGAAAGAAATCAGTGATTTCCAGCGTGGAACTGTCATAAGATGCCACCTGTGAAACAAATCCCGTCGAGAAATTCCCTCGCTCCTAAATATTCCAAAGTCAACTGTCGGCTTTATTATAAGAAAATGGAAGAGTTAGGGAACAACAGCAACTCGGCTACGAAGTGGTAGGCCACGTAAACTGACAGAGAGGGGTCAGCGGATGCTGAAGCACATAGTGCAAAGAGGTTGTCGACTTTCTGCACATTCAGTTGCTACAGAGCTCCAAACTTCATGTGACCTTCCAATTAGCCCACGTAAAGGAAGCAGAGAGCTTCATGGAATGGGTTTCCATGGCCGAGCAGCTGCATCTAAGCCATACATCACCAAGTCCAATGCTAAGCGTCGGATGCAGTGGTGTAAAGCACAGTGGAGACGCCTTCTCTGGAGTGATGATACACGCTTTTCCATCTGGCAATCTGATGGACGAGTCTGGGTTTGGAGGTTGCCAGGAGAATGATACATTTTGGACTGCATTGTGCCCAATATGAAATTTGGTGGAGGAGGAATTATGGTGCAGAGTAGTTTTTCGGGAGTTGGGCTTGGTCCCTTAGTTCCAGTGAAAGGAACTTTGAATGCTCCAGGATACCAAAACATTTTTGGACAATTCCATGTTCCCAACCTTCCAACAGTTTGGAGCGGGCCCCTTCCTCTTCCAACATGACTGTGCACCAGTGCACAAAGCAAGGTCCACAAAGACATGGATGACGGAGTCTGGTGTGGATAAACTTGACAGGCCTGCACAGAGTCCTGACCTGAACCCGGTAGAACACCTTTGGGATGAATTAGAACGGAGACTGAGAGCCAGGACTTCTCGTCCAACATCAGTGTGTGACCTCACCAATTCGCTTTTGGAAGAATTAGTCGAACATTCCTATAAACACACTCCGCAATCTTGTGGACAGCCTTCCCAGATGAGTTGAAGCTGTAATAGCTGCAAAAGGTGGACCGACATCATATTGAACCCTATGGGTTAAGAATGGGATGGCACTTCAAGTTCATATGTGAGTCAAGTCAGGTGGCCAAATACGTTTGGCAATATAGTGTATTTATAGGTTCAGAGAATCAAAAATATGCATTTTTAGGGCGTTTGATGACTTTTTTTTATATGTGAAGGTTGCGGGGTTCTATTATAACAGGTTGTTTTGTAAGTGCTCTAAAAG